>NW_006440645.1:1561520-1574928 GCF_000325575.1 Pteropus alecto | reverse complement strand
CTGACCGCTGGGCTCCGGGGCCTGCGCGGGGCGGGCGTAGGGGCCGCGGACAGACCCAGTCCTTCCATTACGCAGGGGCGCCGGGCCGTCTACGGAGCCGAAGTTGCGCAGGGCGAGCAGAAGGGCTGGTCCGCGACAGGGCAAGCCCAGAACCGGACCTGCTTTCAGTTGCTGTGGAAAACAGCTCCAAGGCGGCTCAGAAAACCAAAGAGCTGCCATGCGATCCAGCAGTCCCCCTTCTGGGAATACAATGACATGGGGGTGCAGGCCTGCACCCCCATATTCATGCAGCAGTCGTTCCCAGCAGCTGAGGTGCAGACACAACCTAAGAGTCCACCGACAGATGAATGGGTAAAGGACATGTGTTTATTTATTCATATTAATTATTACTAAAGTAATGTCAACTTACTTATAAATGTGAATAATTAATATTATTCATCCTTTTAAAAGAACGAATTCCTGCCATGTGCAACAACGTGGGTGGAACTGGAGGACATTTGCTATGAGAAATAAGCCAGACACACAAATACTGTGCGATGTCACTTACATGCGGAATCTAAAACACGCTAAAATCATAGGAACGAAGAGCAGAATAGCGGCTGCCAGGGCCTGGGGGGGAATGAAACTGGGGAGGACGGGGGGAGGGGGCACACTGTCAGGCGCAAGATGAGTAAGCTCTGGGGCTCTAATCTACAGCGCGCTGAGTACAGGCCATGATACCACGTGCGTGCTTGGAAGCCGCGAGGGGAGCCGATCCGAAGTGTTCTCACCAACGCACGCGCACACACACACGCACATGCAGTGCACACACACACGCACGCACACATGCTCACACGTGCACGCACACACGCACACGGTAACTGCGTGAGGTGATGGATATCGTAATTAGCTTGATGGTGGCGATCACTTCACAGTGTGTACACATGTCGAAATGTCAGGACGTACACCTTATGTATGCAGTTTTCACTTGTCAATTACGACTCAGTAAACCTGGAATTTTCGTTTAAATCAATGAAAAAATGTTCCCTGTGAATTAATAACAACTTTAATAATAAAGTTGGAGAGTTAAGCAGGATCTCAACGATATCACTCACAACAGGCACTCGTGGAAAAGTAAGAATGAGGAAGCTCTGCGAAGTCTGACGCCGGCCGCTGGGGGGAGAGTCCGCTGCAGCGGGGCGTCGGGAGGACAGAGGTTGAGAGGCCGCCGCACCAGCAGGGGGCGACAGCACGTGCATGTTTAATCTTTTTTTTTCCGCCTTGCTGAAGATATAAACAATTCCCAACGATCTTCAAGGTTGAAGAATATAACTCGTCTGTTGTCACTGAAATACTATGCTGTTTTCTGTTAAATTAATGGTGTCAGCTTTTAGAATGATAGCATTCCGCCTTATTCCAAAGGTTATAGAGTTGTTTATAAACAAACTGGCAGTTTTGAATTATTTCACTTTAATGCACCTATTTGTCACAACTCTCCTCTATAAGAGGTAAGAGTCCCTCAGCTCAAGGTGTAGCATCGACTAGTATCACGGGAAAATAACAAATGTAGGGAGCCAGACTCCAGAGCACCGTTCCCCAAAACATAACACACGAAGTGCCTTTATTAGCATGCATACAGCTAGACAATGTGAAAACGCAACTTTACTGTGATTTGAAGTGTACTCAAAATGACAAATATTTGATTCTCCCTTACAGGTTATATTACTTAAAAAACAAAATAAAGTTGACTTCATCAAAAGTATTATTCTTTTTTTGTAAATTCATGCTGATTATTAATTATACTGAGGTGCACAAACATATTTGGTTAATTATTCACCAAAGATGAACATAAAAGCAAGCATATGTTAAAGTCTTAAAATATATTTCAGAGAGAACTAATACACACCCTCTCAAGAGTCAAGCATAATAAAAGTGATATATATGATCCAAATTATGAATTTCTATTCGCTCACAAACAATACACTTAACATAAAATCGATACTCAGGAGCTTCATATTGATATAAATAATAAAAAGAACACCATAAAAAATAGAAACATAATGATTTAACACACAACTTAGTAAATATTACAAATATATGTCAGTTATATTTGATAGCAAATGCATAAATTTAAGATACATAAATAAATGAGCAAGAAGCTTTGCAGATGTGATTTAGAATAAAGAAAGTGAAAGAAAGTTAAGTAACTACCACAGTAACTTCCACAGTAGGGAGAAAAAAGGGCTTTAAAATGTCGTTGGGCACTCGCGGTCTCCGCTCTGACAGGTAAAGAACTAGGGAGTCGTTGTCACTCCTGGCCTCACAATTAAAAATAGGAAGAAAGGCTGAACAAACTAAAAAATATTGACTTTTCTTAGATTTATCAGAGAACTGAGGTCACAGGGCAAACTGCCACTCTGAAAAATGGAGACTCACCTAAGAGACTGGCTTAGCTCAAGCACAAGCCGCTGTGGTCAGCGACAGCTAGGGATACTTCAAACTGACCAACTGCTGGAGGCCCAGCGCGGCCTGCCATGGGAATTAAAATGTTCGGGGGGCCCTATGATTAGGGAGGCCCTACAGGTTCCTGGGTTTTCCTTCTAGGAACCTGACAAGGGTCTCCTGACTGAGAATGAGCAGGGAAGGAATGATTTTAAAACATGCCCAGAACATCCCCATCGCAAGAGCCCCGCCCTCCAAGGAAGCCACTTGTCCAGAGGTTACAGGCCTGGGGTAAGGACGAACCGACAGCCCCAGCTCCAGCTCCCCCAGTACCGTTCAAACCCCAGGAGGCTGTTTTGTGGACGTCTGCAAACTGATTATAAACTTTGCATGGTCTGGCAAGAGACACAGAATCACCCGGCACGGGCCTGAAAAGAGAGGAGAGAGAGGGCGCTGGCCCCCCGCAGACTCACCGTCAGGCTGCGGGAACCCCGACGGTGCGGCGGGCTGGAGGGCAGACGCTCTGAGCCAGGCGACAGACCGGCACCTGGGGCCAGACCCGCGCGCACAGCCATCTGGCTGCGACAGAGGCCAGGGCCGCTCGGTGGGAAAGGACGGTCTTCTCCACACATGGCGGGAGAAACGAGACTTGCATATTTAAAAATCTAGACGCGTACCCTACATCTCTTACAGAAACTAAAGTGGATCTATATGTAAAGTGTAAAATAATAAAGCTCCTGGAAGGTAGAGAAGATCTAGGTAACCTTAGGCTGGTGATGAGTTTTTACATATAACGCCCAAAGGGTGATCCTCAAAAGCAAGAGTAAGTCAGTCTGACATCATTAAAATGAAAACCTTTGCTCTGCTAAACAGGATACGTGAGAATTAGAAGACAAGCCACGGGAGGGGAGAAAATCTCTGCAAAAGACACATCTGATAGAGGACCGCTGACCCAGATGTACAAAGAGCTCTTAAAACGCAACCATAAGAAAAAAACCAATTAAAAAAAAGCGGGGCAAACAGGATGAACAGATATTTCACCGCAGACGGTGTGTGGATAGCAACCAGCGTATGCGAAAATGCTCAGCGTGAAATGCCACTGGGGTCGAGAGTTAAAACAAAAACGGGAGGCATTCGACAGACACTGGGATTGGACGCCCCAAACGCGGGACGCCCCAAACTCAGGACGCCCCAAACGCGGGACGCCCCAAACGCGGGACACCCTGGGGAGGGTGCTGGGCGCCAGGAAACCCCCTCACTGCCAGGGAATGCGGAGCACAGGCTGCTGCTGGCTTCCCCCGAAGATGTCACCATCCGACCAGCCATCACACTCCTAGGACTGGCCCGGTTCAGCTGAAAACTGCGTGCGCGCGGACACCTGTGCGCGGACACCTGCACGCGGACACCTGCACGCGGACACCTGCGCGCGGACTTTCGCAGCACGCCGACGCGCGAACGGACGGACGCCCTGCTGTGGGTCTGCTCAAGGGACGTTATTCCGTGACAACAAGACCTGGAGCCGCGGAGCGCACCCCGCGCCCCGCCAAGCGCTGAACCAGGGCTGAGGCAGCTGTGCTCAAGAGCCCGCGGACCCCGTGCGCGCTTCCCTCCCTCCCTCTTCTACGTCCTTTGGAAAATGTCTGCCTTTTTCAATGAAAGCATTTAAATAAGTGTTTTTCTCTTGAATAGAAATACTAGAAGAGGAATAATAAAATAGATGGCTGCAGGATGAGAAGGGCACTTAACCGAGATACACACGTTAACGCCAGTAACATTTATTGTATTGTTAAATGATTTAGACTTTTTCTGGCTTCTAATAAAGAACTAATGTTGAAATATTCATAAAATCCATTAATTACTTCGAGATCGGTGACATCCGGGTCTCTTAAAAGACTGTGTGACATTTCAGCAGTGACAGCAAGCTCGTCTCAACTTTGTTTTTATTCTGCTTACTCAGTTCTGATTTACTACACCTGGACACCTGACAGAGCGAACGGTTTTCTTTCTAATGCAGCAGCGATGATTCTAAAGGCTCCGCCACTCCGCCCGATGCCCTGCGCTTGGCCTCGCCAGGGCCTTGTCATTCCCACCGGCTTTTCACACCCCAGTTCTTCAGCCTCCAGACCAGAGGTCCAGTCAGATGCTACCTGGGACTGGCGTCCGCCTGCTCCTCAGGGTTCAGAGGTGTGAGGCCACGTGAGATAGAAAGGTGACATGCTGGTGTCCACATCACGTTTGACGCTGGCAAAGGTGACCCCAGGGTCATCCAGGTGGACGCTCAGCCACACACAGATGCCCAGGTGAGGATGTGCTGCAACAGTAAGGCCAGCTCCTTGGTGACATCCGCAGATTGACAGGCGTGGAAGGCGTTCTTATAAATAACCAGACTCACGGGAAAGTCAGGGAAGCACCAGTCCCTGAGTCACCAGGACAGATACACCTGCGGCACTAGGATCTGTGACAACCAACGGGGTTTCACAGGTCGGTCCATGAAGAAATGCATTTTTATAACAACCAAGAAAAATCTCTGATAGTCTATAAAGACACAGAAGAGACACTCTAAAAATGAAATATGTTTAAGATAATATTTAATTATTTTATCATCTAAACAAATAAAAAAGTAGATCTTCTGAAAAAATATCTAACCCTAAGCTGGTAAATGTAACTGCCTATAAAAGGTCAAGAAGAATTAAGACATCATCAATGTTATGGTTAGAATAACGACATTATTAAAAATGTCTATCGCAGAAACCAACCATTTTCACACTTTCTCTCGGCATGTTAAGGAAAAGACTCATTGTTGAGAGGACTCACCACCTGCTCTTTGTCGCTGACATAACACGCATTCTTCGGCACGATGGACACAGGTCTGGACGTGCGTGCTTCCTGAGGCCACAGTCGAACCAGAAACTCATGAGGGAGGGTATGTGGCAGGGACGCTGCTCGGACCCCCTTCCGAGGAAGGGCGCGTCTCGGACTTGGAGAGGTGTGCGTCATGGACCACTCTCAGCTGTAGGCTGCTGGCTCTCCTCCGGCTTTGAGCCAACGTCACCTCTTCCCCGCATTTGTCCGCCCAGTGACAGAGCATGGCGGGATCGGTGGGATGTGGCTCTTGTCTGCGCCTGCCCCTGATCCCCTGGTGGGGACACTGCCGAAGCACCCCGCAGCCTGAGGCTTCCTCTGCTCAGGTCTGCTTCCTGCTTCCTGCTTCCTGCTTCCTGCTGCGTCTCCTGCCGCCGAGGTGCCCCATGACTGTCGCCTGGGTCAGGGTCTCGTCCCTTCCTGCTTCCTGCTTCCTGCTTCCTGCTTCCTGCTGTGTCTCCTGCCGCCGAGGTGCCCTGTGACTGTCGCCTGGGTCAGGGTCCTCGTCCTTCTTCCTTTCACAGCACGACGGTCCCTCCATCAAAACCCTTGCGCCAAACTCCCGTCAGCATCGGCCTCTCGTGGGTCCTGAGTGGGCACAGGGGGCCTGGCCCTCACGACACACCTGTCGGATGGGACGTGGGCGCCGAATGGCCCTATCTCAGTGGCAGTGAGGACCCTTCCCGGGTCATACGTGGGCGTGGAGAGTCTCAGCACAGCGGGAGGGCCCGGGGTAATACTCATGGGGTGACGGGGTGATGTGGGACAGTGCCCCAGGGAGGAAATGTCCCGCACTCTGCATCAACGGGGCTCTGAACATCAGGACACGACGCAGCACTGGGGACCGGCGGGTGCTACCAAGCTGAGCTGGTGTCCCCAGTGGGACGAAGCAAAGCCGAAGGCAGTTAACAAACGAGGAAATTCAGCGTGAAGGGCAGAGAAACTTCTCGCTTGGTGACCAGCAGAGGAAGGGCAGGAAACGCTGAATTTCGTAGATTTTTCAAGCTGCACAAAGGACATGTGCTGAGGAGGTCTGCGATGCCACACTCCTGTCACTGCAGCTTGGGATCAACCCAGGTGTCCTTCCACATGAGACAGATGAACAACGGCCCCGGACAGCGGGCTGCGGATCAGCACAGAGACCACGCTGCGGATAAACGCGGAGGACCCTCAGTGCACGTGACCGAGTGACAACACCAGCCGGAAAAGGCTGCACGCGCGTGATTCCAACTACATGACAGGCTGGAAAAGGCAGAGCTGCGGGGACAGTACAGAGGTCAGCGCGGCCAGGCGTTGGGGTGCGGGGCAGGGACGGCCGGGTGGCGCACAGAGGACTCTGCACGGTGCCATGGTGATGAAAACGTGTCACTGTACAACCGTCTAGACCCACAGAACGCAGGACACCACGGTGAACGGCGATGTCACCCACGGACAGTGGGTGGCGATGGCACATCCCCTGAGGGCTCACGGCTGTGACGCACCCCTTGGTGGGGCGTGTGAGAACACTCTGGAATGTCCCCTCAGTGGTGCTGTGACCCTAAAGCTGCTCTGATTTTGTTTAATGAGTAAAGGAAAGGAACCCCGTGGAACGCGGTGGCCGAGTCGGTGGTGGCGCTGGACTGTCCCCTGCAGAAGGCCTGTCGCCGCACCGGACGGGCTGCCTGGGGGGGCCTCGGAGCAGCGCCAGAGCAGGCGGCGCCCAGGCTGCCCGGTGACGGGCGCGTGGGGCAGGGGCCGGCCGTCCTCTCCACCCCTAGTCTGACGCAGTGTCGCTTCCTGACGCCCCAACTCGACACAGGGCACCGCCGACCAGGCGGCCAGAAGGGCAGATGGCGGAGACGCACGGTGAATGACTCGGCGCGATGGGAAAAATGTTTTCGAAAACCAACTGTGGACATGACTGACGCATAAGAACCAAGAAAATCTTCACCCCACGTGCAGGGGCTGGAAGCTGGAGAAAGCGCGTTCGGGTCACGGAACCGTCCGCCTGGCCAGTCTCTTCCGCGCGGCCGGCCGGCCGTGGACGTGTGCGTGTCTTTCCCACGAATGCAGGGTTCGTATGCGGACACAATGACGCAGGGGGACTGGAACATTAACCGGCACGTAGGGAGGGGCGCCCCTATACACATTTCCACCGACGATTACCGCCCACGGCACCCTCGACGATGCATTTCCTGACGCAGTCCCAATAAGAATGAAGTTCGTCCTGGAGGAGCTGTGGGTTGGCCTGTGTTTCCCCCAAGTCCCTCTGTTGAAATCCTACACCAGTCCCTGGTCTGTGACCTCACTGGATGTTGGCGTCTTTACGGGAGACATAGGGCTAAAATGACATCCCTGGGGTGGGCCTGATCCAGTATGACTGGTGTCCTGATAAAATGGACAAGTTCGGAGGCAGACGGGCAGACAGACAGACAACACACACACACACACACACACACACACATACATACGCACACACACAGAATGGCTATGGCCCTTAGTTGGGTATCAGGGTGACATGTCCACAGGTGGAGGGACACCACAGACTGCCAGCAAACCACGCAGAGGCGCGGGGGGTCTCCTCAGCCCTCAGAAGGCACCCACGACGCAAAGCCTTGACCTAGAACTTCTACCCTCCAAAACGTTGAGACAGTAAATCTGTTGTTTAAAGCCACCCATTTGTGGCATCTCGTTATGGCGGCCCCAGCAAACGGAAACAGCGGGTCACCCTGCTTTCACTCGATTAAAATTCCTCCGTGTTCCCCAGCATCGAAAAATACTCCGAACGCGCATTCGTTCATGATGATAAGGGATGTGATTTTTTTCGTATTTCACCTTTGAAAATGTCTTTCGCAAAGATAGGTAACTGTCAAATACTGATATAAATCAATGAGCATATGATTCTAATTGCACTTACTCAAAGCTTGGGAGGCATTTCTTGAATTCTCCCAGAGTCTCCTATTGATATTTGCCTTGTAGCACGTCTTATGTTTCAGATTAATCACGTCCAATTGCAGGTTGGGCGGACACCCTTCAATGAACCGTTGAATGTATTTTAAAATATGGAAATTTCCTTTGCGTTTGTATCGAGGTCTGAAAAAGCTGCTAGAACTACAGTTTGAGCTGAGAAATGATACCTTTTCCCACTTCTGACGGCAGGGCAAGTACAGAAGCAGTTGGACATTGCTGGTGATCCTAACATTAGTTTTAATCTAAATAAGCTTTGCATATCAGCACTTTTTTCTTGCCTTGTAATTTTAGGTTGAATTCATTTAAAGAACATTATCAAGTCTGCAGCAAAAGCTAATTTTCAAAGCCATTTAGTGTTCGATAATACTGGGTGAGGGTAGTTCACGTTCATAAAAATTCAATCTGAGCCCTTAGCCCCAAAAGCGGCAATGAAACTTTATTACTTCTATACCACGCTACTTAAGCATCACCATGAACAACCCCTTGACAACAACCAGCAAGAAAACGCGGTCCGTGGCTGTCCGGCCACAGGGGTCTAAGTCCTTCCCAAAGCCCGGCGGAGCGTGGAGGCAGACACCGTGCTCCACGGGAGGACGCCGCCCAGGGCGCACCTCCATGCCGCCCGGGAGGCCCCAGCAGAGGACCCGCCGCGCCGGGCTCAGAATCCCGACCTGCGGGAGTTGTGAGATGGTCGGGGGGGCGTTGTTTCGGCCCTTAAGAATGCGATGATTAGTTACATGGCCTCAAAATCTAATGCATGCCCCTCCCTCAACAGGGTTTGTATCTCAGTGGCAACTACTTTCGATATGTTTCTGCTGATTCTTTTGGCATCTTTCTGTAGATAACTATAAATAACGTATGATTTAGACATTTTATATGAGCTTCCCAAAGTATTCCCTACTCCAATACACCATCACATTACCTTACTTTTTAATTTATATTATCATGTCCTTTATAGTAAGAAATAAGTCATGTAGTCTAATGTTTTGAACAAATAAAACTTTGAAATATATGTTGACTATAGTCCGTAGGAAACCATTCAATAAATTATGTGCACTTTGTGCTAACGGTCAATGTTATTTGTCTTCTAACTTCTACAAAAGTCTGCGTCTGTAAATTATTTAAAATGACGAGACTGAACTCCCGCAATCTGACCTGAGCTGGAGTCAGTTCTGAGGCTGAACCGTTAAAGCCTTGACTGGCAAAGTCAGAGCCGCATGTTGCGTCAGTATTTCTCACGGTTCAGTCAAAGTGGCTTTGGTCAAAATGTGAGAGGCTTAAGGGCTTCCTTACGGAGGAAAGGCAGAAAGCACGTTCTGATCTCGAATTATATTTATCTCGGCCCATCATCAGGTCCTGGGCTTTATCTTCAGCGATTGTGCTGAAAATTATTATTGTCCTGCCAACGTGCGAGGGAGTCTTCTTAAAAGTCCTCCCAACAGTCCTCTGCTCTTCAGAGATTTTCTCGAGATTAGTTCTCTTCCCTGAACCTATCACTGTATTTCAAGGCTTCCACGCCTTACAGTTCGTCCCCTGATTCAATGTCTATGAGTATTATTTGTTTCTCAGCGAGTAAGCGTCACGATCGCTCCCGCTCCGACGTGTGCTCTACCACCCGCACTGGCAGGATGGACCATCTTCTGGGTCATAAAGCACTTTAACGCATTCAAATATTTTAAGAGTAAGATTACACTAGAAATCAGTAAATAAAAGAAATCGGGAAAATGGAAAATACTTAGAAGTTAAACGATATGTTTCTAAAAAATATTTGGTAAGAAAGGAACTCATTTAAGAAGAAGAGCCGAGTTGAAAAATTCGCATTAACTGTTTTCAAAAAGTTACTGTAAAGGAAAGTAATTTGTGTTACATTAGTGAGCAGGCAGATGTGTCAGAGGATCACCACAGAGAGCTTGGAAAGGCCACATGAACGTCGTCAGTCACTTTTTGAAAAGGCACAATTCGACGGAGAAAGGATAAGTGTCTCCAAAATGGTACTAAATAATAACTAAATGAACAGAAACTTTCACCTGAAATTATGCCTTAAAAAATTACCCCCCAAAGGATCACAGACACAACCATAAAATGTAAAATTATAAAAATTCGAAAAAAATGCAAAAAAAATTTAGTGGTGTATGTTTGACATAGTTATTCTAAGGAAAATACCACTATGAGTTAAGATTTAATAGGAACGAAATGGCATAATTAGCATCCCAAGGATTTCGATGTTAGAACTATCTGTACAAAATACTCTGTGTGAAAGGAACTAAAAGGGAGACTAACTATGATGTGATTCCTTTTAAAGTTGCATACGGGCAGAGCTAAATCTATGGCATGCGTCATCAAAGAGCGACAGCACCTCCAAAGAGATTAAATTAGTTCTCTGGGGTTAAAAAAAAAATCTTAGTCTTGTTTATTTATAATGCTCAGATATACAAAACAAATATTGAGTTTCACAGAGGGCAAAGGTAGGCATAAAATATCTAAATGTATTTCTTCAAGGGAGGAGCGATTTTAAAAAGGGTTGAGAAACACTGATTTATAGTGTCACACATTTTGAGTAGTTTAGGTTGCAATTAGATTAATCCAGTGATGGGATATTGGCATGCTGGAAATTAGAAGTAAATTGGGATATTAGGGTTGAAAATGACAACAACAAAGTAGTTAAGATAAATGAGAAGGAGCCCACTGTATTGTTGGGTAAACGGGACAAACGGAACAAGGCATTCATTATATGAGGAGTGTCGTGAAGTGATCAAGAGTATCCTAGTGAGTAATAGGAAGAAATAATTAGAAATCAAAGGATTAAGATATGTTTATTAGTAAATAAAAGACCGATTTAATTCATAGCATCAATTATTTTTATTCTTCAAACAAAGTGCCTGCATTTGCCTTGGAACTCATTAGACGATAATATATCCAGTGAAATATAATTTAACCTTTAATTAAGAGATTGTTTACAGGATTTAGCATTTTAATCAGATAGCTAAAATGAATTAATCGCAAGTGAAAGAAATATCTATCCTTGAGTGTAAGGTATTATTAGATAAATTATATCAAATATTTCATATAAATTAAAATTGTTATTTCAATTACTACCTGAAGTTATTATCTTAATATATGACATGATTATAATAAAAATTAAGTACTTACTATATCTCTCTGAAGATTATTCACAGCGTATTAAAAATTTCAACCAATATCATTAGTGCTTTAAATACAATACTCAGAATGTAGTAAGGTATTAAAATAGAGCTCCTTTTAGAAGAATTAGTTAATATGGTTCTTAATAAGTTATTTTTAAATAACTTTCTTTTAAAATAAATTATACATGTGTTTTCATATGTGAGAATGGACCTCTATCCTTAGGGTAGCCCGATGTCACGCATTATGTAATTTCTTTAAAAATGCTTGGTGATAACACACCACACTTTTTGGATACGCCTGTATGCTAGCTTTAAAATTCAGTTTTATCAGATGACAGGGGTCCAAATATAACAAATAGTACATGATCCTTCCTTATCCCACGTCCATTAGCACACAGAAGAGGGTGAGGTAATTTACAAAAAATAAATTAATATGGATTTCTTTTCAAATCAATATCACGACTCTATATTGTGTGACTTTTGGCAGTAAATCTCATTCCTGCAATATCATGGACAACACTTTGGGTGAAAATAATTATTTTGTGTCATCAAAGAGGTATGCTCAATGAAACTGTTAAACATAAAAAAAGTAGGTACTGGGATCAATTTTTCTCAAGCATCTGGCACCTGGAATGTTCAATAAGTCATCAACAAGATTAATGATTTCAATAAAAATATATAACTTTTGACCATATTCTGCTCATCGGATCAAATAACATTGCATTTTGTGATTTTATGTTTGTCTAGATAGGTGTCGATCTGTGGCTACGGTGTGCTGTGGCTGTGGGTGTCTGAGGCCTCCATTTCTTCTAGTAGCTTCTCCTCTGTAGTGTTTGCGTTTACCTAGAAACTCTAAGCAGAGCCTGTCCCCGTGGCTCTTTCAGTGCAGTCCACTGTCATCATGCAGGAACTCTGCAGACGTGAGGGCAAAGTACGCACACGGCACATTATAAGAGGGTAGATATGACGATTCATAAACAAACACACCCACACATGTTGGGGGTCCACGCCAACATGTTTTACTGATAGGAGTAAAAGATTAAAAGTATTCGAGCCTTATGCTCTAAAAATCAACAAAAATAAATAAGTGACCGGTGAAGAAGCTGATTTTCAAAGCCTCAAAGGAAAAAAGGAAAAGATAAGCACCTGAATTCTGGAGGCTTCTGAAGGGGTCATTCAGAGCTGGGGAAGCCGCTCCTTGCATAGAGCGAAGGAGGGCGGAGGTCCACCTCACCCCCGGGCCGGCAAATGAAAATATCCGAGAACTCGACTTACAGCTGCTGAGAAAGACAGAAGAGCACTATATTCTTTTGAGCGAACGGAGGAGACTAAAACGAATTCACTTCCAAATGTGAATTTTGATGTGTGACATAATAAATAGCTTGATTTGCCTAATGGAAATTTTAATCAGTAAAGTTTAGTAAGTAGTTAGTAAAAAAGGCATAGAAAATTATTCTGGCCATATCAGAGAGATAACTGTTCAGAAGGAGTGTGTGTGTGTGTGTGTGTGTGTGTGCGCGCGTGCGTGCGTGTTTTAATGTAGTTAATATCTTAAGTGAAAATTTCAGGTCCTATAAAGTGATTTCAAACTGAATTCGCAAAGGGTATTCCATGATAAATTAGGGCTTACCGATCACAAGATCGTACTATACATTTAGTTTCAGTACTAGGGTACTAAGGGTCCACATTCCTGCCTTGGGAATTATAGTATGTGAAAACCACAGGCAGCACAGGGGTGACCAACTATGCCAAGACAATCATAAAGTAAATATGGGAAAGTTATATTTGTATATATTTGTGCATAAACATTGTCTGGCTCCTCATGTAACCGATTCGATATGCTAATTTAGGAATATTATTTAAATAATAAAAATATTTTAATAGGACATAATCAGAAAAACCAATTTATTATGTAAGCATTACTCTTATCCTAATGTTTTATAAAATTGCAATTCATCAGTTGATGTCCCTAAAATTTTAGTAACCGTCGTGCATGTTTTTCATGCCTGAAGGTTTCTGTCTTGGTGATGTAA
>NW_006440645.1:1560206-1561488 GCF_000325575.1 Pteropus alecto | reverse complement strand
TACGTTTAGACATCTGTGTTGTGTGAGCAATGCTGGCCCAGTGAAGCATTTTATTGGCAAACATATACTGAGGATTTAGATGTTGTAATAACCTCTGGTTTTTGAAGAAATGCTTTAGTTTTTAACATGATATGGGCTCATTTTATTCTATTTCTTAAATCTATCTGTGAGAAACTTTTTTGAATTTTGTTTTATATTAAGTGATTTTATCTTTTGCATAAATGTCTTTTAGTTTCACTTAAAAATGGCTATGTAGAAGTCAACTTCAAGAAGCAACCAATTTTGTCATAAATTTAACTCGAAATGTTTTCTATAAGATTTTCAAATACGGTTTAATTTTTGAAAATGTACCTTTAACTTATATGTAGAAATATGTGTGTATCGGTGCATATGTTGGTCAGTAAGTTTATTACAGGTAGGATATCGGTAAGACAGTTACAGAAATGAGGAAACTTAGTGGCCTTACATAAACATTAAGAAGATTAGCTTTGAGGGTCTTTATTCTTTCTTATTTTAATATGTATACCTGATGTTACATAAATAGTAATAACCTGCATTTTACTTATAGGTATTCGTAGGTGGAACCTGAAGAATACACAAAAGAGATATAAATCACGTAGATTACTTAACATCTCTCTCTGAAGTGAATTTCTCTTGCTGTAAATCTTTTGTAATCGATTTAAAATTTATTTGACGGAAATATGAAGGTCTTTGAAACTTAAGTCTCACGGCTGAAACTGCTGGCTTCCCACAAGATATTCTGAACTAGAAATATTGAGAACGGGGTTTGTCTGGGGGCAAACAGATACCTTGTGATTAGGACAGTGTGGACAGGCTCATAGTGAGAATGAAATTCTTGAGGAAATAAATCAACTGTGTATCTGAAATGCCCAGGAAAACTTACTTCCCGAAACGCAGCAGTGTTCCGTTTGATGACGCAATGGCTGAGTGGGTACAAGATAACGCACGGGCATATACAAAGGCAGCGTGGCATTTGTAAGTCCTGAGTTCTGAAACAGGTCAGTCTCCTCTGTGTTTACGTGGCTCACCGTCCTGGCCCCGGGCGTTCCCACTGCTACGCCTGCCTCGCGCCCCCCGCGCACGTGCACAAGCTCACTGCCACGTGGGAGCCGCGCCGGCCCTGTCGTCTCTACCACGGCCATCAACCGTATCCTCGGACTGGCACCCTCGCTGCGAATGACGTGCTTGTTACTACACGGACTTCCGTGGATTTGGGAGAGAGCCTCATCCCACACTATTCCACGAATCAGCTCGACAGCAT
>NW_006440645.1:1530085-1560169 GCF_000325575.1 Pteropus alecto | reverse complement strand
ACGCTCTAAACGGAGGGGCCTCCTCTGCCTCTTTAAATATATTGCCTGCCAAATGCCTTGTTCCGGGCTCATTCCTTCGAAAAGCCATTAGAACTACCTGAATTCACAACAAGGGACTACAGGCAAAAGGTCATTTATTGCTAAGTTTCATCATTCCAAAGAGCAGTGTATTTTATTAAAGTAGTGTGAATATTAGTTCTCTAATTTTGAGTGGGGCTTTGAAGCATACTATGTTTCTTTTTAAACGATGGAAATATTCTTAAGCTATCCTTCTGATATTAAAGTAAAATATTCACTTAATAGAAATGTCAATTTAATGTACATGGTCATATTTCACTGTTTTTTAAACTTTCCTCTTTTTGATAATTCGCTAATGTACGTCTACTACGAACTCTAAAAATGCTGACATGATCGCATCCTCTGTTGGTGGCCTGGGGACCGCTGTTACTCAGCGCCCGGTCGCGGATCCTGCAGAGGGACGAGCACTCTGCAGGTGTTGGCCAAGATGCAGGGCTGAGTGACGTGCCGGAGGACCCAGGCGGGCGCATCCGCAATGGACGCGGGAGGCAGAGGACGAGCCTGCCACGCCAGCGACGAGACACAGCTGGGCTGGCAACGCATACTGTACGCTAATGACTGAAAATGGCTTACTCTTTAACAAGAAGCGTTTTTCTTACCTATTATTTCATCAACGATTTGATTACCTGGCAGTGACTTTCGACATTTCAGCTTTTAAAACAACACTAACATACTGAATCACTGGAAGCATTTCCTCCCAATTATTAATGCGTTTTCTGATCATTAACAATACGATGGGTGGTTAGGAGCCCTTTTCCTATTTTGTCGTTGATAGAAACCGACATTTGATATAGAAAAGCTTTTATAAAAAAAAAACTTTAGCTGAGAAAATTGACAGTGTACCATAGACAAATGCACATCTGTGCCAAGGAGCTCTGTCCTGTCAAGGTTATGAAATTCAGATAGTAAATTTAATTCAAATAACAGAATTTCTATGTAAATTCGAATGACAGAATTTCCATAGAAAATAGGAAAATAAAAGCAAAATCAAAAAAATTGCTTGATAATATTTTATCCACCTAAGATAATATTTATATCTAAGATTAAACAAGCAATTTTTTACAACAGTGAGCAAATCACTGGAATATAATAAACACGTCCAATGAAAACAATCTATTAGGGTGATCCATCTTCAAAATTTTTATTTTAGCAATAGATGGCTAAAATACATAAACAAATTGTAAAAATGTATTTTGCATGAAAAAAAGCAGGTTCGGAGATATAGGCACTATCATTATTAAGAAATAGTGAACTATACTGAAAAGAACGTAAGGGGCATACGGGACACAGTAGGAAAGTATAAAAATCGAACAGTTTGGAATTACATGGAAGAAAACTACAAGTTCTGTTCTTCCAACATCCACGCTGCCTACCCAAAACTTGGGAGGCATTTATTCTTCTCAAAATAAATGTTAATACAGCCCTAGGGACAGAGGAAGGAAGACGCGTAGATGTAACTCTGCCATATCTGCTGACACTGACTGTGGAGTATTTACTCACACACAGGATATAAATTCTACGCTCCTCAAGCAAGGACCACAGGCCATCGTCATGACAAAGCTGTAGTAAAACCTTATGTAAACCTAACTAAGTATACGCACGCAGAATATTCTTAATGTATAGGTTGTTTGAAAGTTGTAAAACATGAGATATGTAAGATTTTACGCTCTTTCCACTAAATTCATAAGACTAAGATGTTTACTGTAAACATTTAGATAGTTGTACCGATGTCCACTCAATTAAAGAGAAAAGATTTGCAAGAATCGGCGACTCAGGACGTTGACTTTCATGAAAAATGCTAAGACTAAAATTTTAAATTCATTTTAGCACTCAGCGGCTGACATACACAGGGCCAGGCCTCGGCGATGTGCTACGAAATGATGAATTCGCTGGGGGGTATTAGAGAGAACACGGTGAAACCGAGAGGAATCTGCATTTGAAAGCTGACCGCGCCACGCGCCTGAGGGAGAGAACGAGCACATCAACTGTTCATACACATTGTTCGTGTTTTTAATAAATGTTTCAGTATGTGAAGAATTCCTTTCATGTTTACTTTAATTTGCCAAATTGAGGTGGGTATGGGGTTTTAGGAATTATGCGTTTAATACTCTATTAAATAAATTATATATTAAAATATTTTGTGGCAGAGATTAGATATCAAATAGGTTGAAAGTATGAAAAGCAAATGTGCTCTTACGTTTCATGTGTAACAATTCTTTTGGTTTTGAAAATCTTTTTCTCTAATTAGGAAGATCTTGCAAAGCTGAAAGATAACGAAAGCACAGATCACCTGGATGTTTGTCAAAATAGTACAAATATTTCTCCGCGTATTTGACTCTGTCTATGCATCTCATTTCTTATTGCTACAGGAAAGATTTGTTATTTATATGACTCTCATTGACTTACTGTGCTATAATCACCACTTACTTATGTAGTCCTCAAAGAAGCTATTCCATTAACATCACAGAATTTAAAGAATACGAAAAACGTATTAGTTAAATCATCTATTATTTCTAGGAAAAGAGGAGAGAGGGAAGTTACTCCGTGTTTCTAAGGTGATGGCAACGTTCTAACAATCGAGAAGAGGGTGTGAGTCGCTTCCGGGCCTGGTGATGTCTTCCGGGAACCACGCACACTCCTGTGTCACGCTGTCGTTCTGTATACCCATCCGACATCTTACTGAATGTGTTTAGCACTTTAATTTTTTAAACCAATAATGGTATAACAATTCCATTAATATTTCTATGTAGTAGATACCCACTAAACGGCTGAGACAGTATGTGTTAAAAATCTGTGGTAAGTACTCAGAGAATACCTACAAATAGACCAACCAAGGATATTCTTTGCTATTTTGCCTCCAGATGTATTTCCTTTTCTGTGTTCTCTATTTTCTTCTTTCTCCCTGTATCAGAGATTTGTTCCCGGTCCCATCTGAGTTGCTAGAAAAAGGTTAGTAAGCCCTTGAATTTAGTAGTTCCTTAATTTTCCTAGCACCCAGTTCTTCACAGAAGCCCCTCTGCGTAGTGCCTGGGCTTAGTAACCCATCGTGTTTTTATCTGTTCACCACAGAATAAGGGACGGCTTTGAGAAAAAGAAGTCATTTATTTCAGACAAGGTCAAATTCCCTATAAATAAAGTCAAGCTGCCATAATGAATCGACCATATAGAAAGGAACTGGGATCCCTACCTTTATGTCAGAGTAAGTTCAATGCTAAACTTCTTGGACCATTAAATAGTGTGAACGATATTGATCAATGTAATGATTAAGTGAAAGAACTGCAATATTTATCACGGAAATAAGGACAATTTTGATGAAAAAGGCAGAGGTTTATGTCATCTAAGCAAGAGCATTACGTTTTGAGATGACTGTTTTAAATGCGTGAGTTACAGAAGGCTCTGGTATAGAGGATGTTTTTGTTTCTAAATTGGCAATATAGGAATGGAAAAAAACTAAAACTTTTATTATATGTGAGGAAACTTGTTTCTCTTACATAACACGGCATTTTCATTGTTACCATTTCTGCAGATCTTGTCCTTTAAAAAAAGCCAAATCACTCACTAGCGGAATTTAAATGAAATCAACTAAAGCACATAGTTGTACCATAAAAACATTTCCGAAGAGAAGACGATAGCTTCAAATCTGTGTGCCAAATGATAAACACACTGAGAATGCCTACGCTGAGCCAGCCACTGGGCTGTCTGCACAATAACCACCTCTAACCCCCACACCTGGGTCCCTGTGCGGCCTGTCCTATCAAGAGCAGGAATCCATCCCTTTCCATTGAATCAGAGCTAGTCTAGAGACCTCTTACGACCAAGAGAACATGTGACAAGGAAGACGCACGACCTCAGAGTGTAGGTATTAAGACACCTCGGGGCTTCTCGTCCCCTTTAGAAGTCAGCAGTGATGTAATGGATTCGGATTCCCTACTGAACTACAGGATGGAAGACGACTTAGGTGAAGGGAGAGGCGCAGACCCCCAGGCCCCAGCAGCCCAGCTGAGGTGCCACACATGGTGGTGAAGCCACATCCTGCTGCACCACCCCTGCCCGCATCACATCACAGGGAGCACAGACAGCCATTCCCGACAAGCCCCACCCAAAGCAGGGTCACGAAGCAACGCGTCGTTGCTGTTCTGAACCAGCGAGTTTGGGGCTCTTTTTATGCATCATTATTAGATACTCTAAATAATGAACCGCATGACTTTTATATTCAAAAGTTGCAAACAGAGCTGAAGATATTAAGCTACACGGTACAAAGCAACAGCCAAAATAGCAGAGTCCTGTAGCGTGGTCATTAACGGAAGCGCATGTGGCCGGCAGAGGACGTGCAGGAAGTGACACCGGAAGGCCGGCCCTCAGAATCACAGAACACCAGGCTTGCTCAGTGACTACCTGCCTTTACGTGAAGTCCTCGAATTTAAGAGTTACGGATGGTGCGAAACATAGCTTAGGCTAAAGAATTGATTTTAGAGAATACCGAGATCCCGGAACTAGGCTTTAGCTCTACCTGAGTTTTAAATCTTGTCCTATTTCCTAATCCCCCATCGCCTGACACCTGCTGACCTCACTCACTCATCAAGTCCCGGGATCTTGGCATCAGCGGCAACAGCCCATTTTTCCTGTTTTTCTTTCTCTTTTTTTCCTTATCCCCTTTATTCTTTCCCAGGAGACTTTTAATTCATTTACACGGAGCAGTTATATTAATTGAAATAAAATTATTAAAATCATGCTCACATTTCAAGTTAGCATAAAAGATTTTAAATGGTTATCTTAAAGTTAGTTGAGTTTCCTATTTTTCCAACCGATTTAAAAATCCAAAATATATAAATCATTTTATGAATGAAACTATTTACCTTTCAATAACTGTCATTTTTTTCAAATTTATACTCTTTGAGCGTTTTAATAAATGCGACTAGGAGTAGTTAGACTGAAACACAGGCTGGTGCTTTAAAAAGAGGGTAAATAACATTGTATAACATGATATCCATTTTAGGGAGATTTTTCTACCTTATAGAGAAATTGAAGTGCAGGCATTATAAATATCAGGAAGCTTACTGGAAGCCTACAAGAACAGAAAGAAAAACAGCTACTCGCTCAAACAAATGAAACATAAAAAAGGAAAAAGATTCTTGTCTGGACTGACAAGAATCTCTTTTATGGGTCACAGTAGCTGAAAGTTTCTCATGTTTTTCCCTCAGGAAATCCCCTTGGCATTTTGAATATTTGTGGTGGGATTTTTTGTTTTGTTAAGAACTTTTATAAGACTATGTCCACAAGCATTTGGCTTTTCTACTAACTTTTCTGAAAATTAAGCAGAAAAGAGTTTGCCCCGACTTAATTCCACGTTATTTTTAAATGCAGGGATTTAATTTTAAAACGCGTACACTAGATTGACATGATACCAAGATGTTCTCATACTTTATTTAAGCACCGGGAAACACGCGACTTCTCCCATGTAGTGAGCGATGTTTTATGCTAGGAGCTAGATTCTGCACTTTGTTTGGTAAAGCCATGTAAGACGCCAGCGAAACACATTCGTCACCCCACTTAGAAAGCTGGCGGGCAAGCTCTCACGGTGAAGTACACGCCCAGGGTCATGCGGCCCTCAGTGTGGAAGCCAGAGCTGGGCAGCGGGAAAACACCTGGCTCGGTCTTTCCCGCCTCACCTGTGAGTTTCTGACGCCTTGGACACTGTCACGATCATGCTAGGGCAGGCCCTGGAGGTCATAGGATTTTAGATGTGACTCTGAAACCGATGCCGGATGGATGGTCCAAAGAATCACCGGAAACATTTTTAAGCACTAAAATTTTCTCTTAAGCTGATCATCTGAAAATATAACCAATATGTGCTGGATGATCATTTAGATCAGGGGTCCCCAGAACCCCCAGGCCACGGACAGGTTCTGGTCCCATTAGGAACCAGGCTGCGCAGCAGGAGGTGAGCAGCGGGTGAGCAGTGAGCGAAGCTTCATCTGTGTGTCTGTAGCCGCAACCCAGCGCCAGCATCATCACCTCGGCTCTGCCTCAGAGCATCAGGCGTTAGATTCTCATAGGAGCACCGGCCCCTGGTGCCAAAAAGGTTGGGGGCCGCTGCTTTAGAACGCATCCTTCTCTGCTTGTTTTCTGTAGCTTCTATGTCCCAAAGTGGCTTCTTCAAATATCAGTTGATGTTTCACTGTTCATTCAAGTTTAAGACTTGAAGGCTTGAAGTTGCTGTATGGCAGGTGTGTGTGTTCTGCATACACCTGTGTGTGATCACTGATTTGCAGCATTCACCTTACCAGAAATGAATGCTAAGCCTTCCGGCTTCCGACCTCCATCTCTTGATCATCTCATCATCTCATCATTCTCTTCATCTGTCTCCCTTTGTCTGCTTCCGACATGGGCAGATGCTAGGAGTCCGAAGATTCTAATTTGTGAAACTGGTGTAAACATGATACTTATTCATTCTACTCGCAGAGACTGGTGAGAGCAAAATCAGGGTCAGAAGAATCAGGAAAGGAACATTAAACCTAACATTTTTAACCCTGAACTGCACTGGCTTGAGCGGATGAACACTAGAAAATAAGGCATCGAAGAAATGGCGTATATGTACCATTTCACAAGATTCCAATAACCGTATTACAGAATATAATCGCTGCTCCAAAAGTGATTTTTTAAAATTGAAAATTAGTTAATTAAACAGCAATGTATATAAGTCTACAAATTGTTGTATATCTTTTAGTATCCACCACTATACACAGTATAATTAACATTATACTGTTGTAGTCAACACATTAAATCTATTTAAGCAGCTATTCATGACAAGTTCATATTTACAACTGTGGGAAACCATGACAACAGCACACTACTGTCTCTGCTGGCCTTCTCAGAACGTCAATGACTGTATCATGGGCTTTGTCCCCTGCATTAAGTACCAGAAAAGATAACGTACTATCTGATGTTTTGTGTATGGCACGTTGTATTGCTTTATTAAAGAGCAGCTGAAAATCCTTAGCAAATTATTTATCATCTCTGAAAGTTTACCTGTAAAATGAAGATAATATGTACAGGGTTCTTTTGAGAATTAACTGAAATAATGTAGTATAATATGTCTTGCACTTTGCCTGGTACACACGCATGAAAAAGGCTTACAAAATATTAGCTATAATTGTTATTATTACTGTCTAAGATTTATATTGATGTCTCGATAATATTAGGACCCGTAAGAACTGTGCTCTCACGTCTGTGTATTTCTATTTTATTATAAATCACGTTTCCCCTCTTATATTGCTAATATCTATTATTACGTTATCGCTATTTTATATGGTGATTTTTTTACTATTTCAACAAAATCAGATGCTTTGTGTAATTAGGTGAAGATCAATAAATTTTGGATTTCTCATATTTTCAGCTATATGAGGTTAAATATTCAGATTTGTAAACACAAAACTTTGCTAAAATAAACATTTTCGATAAGACCAAGAACACGCTGTATTGTTTAACATTCATTTGTTTTGCTAACTTTACGTACATTAGTACATGATTTTATCTTGATAATTAACTCTATTTTGGCAAGCAATAAATGGAAAAACAGGATTTTTAATTATAAAATTTCAATTTAATGTGAGTTTGGCAAAGTTTTCATATAAGAGAAAATACAATATTTGTTTTCCATCTTATTTCAGAAATAATTTGTAAACATAGATATATTTTAGAATGTTCAACAGTAATGTATTGGATGTAAATTGAAGATTAATTTATATTTTGTTATGTTGAGTTGGAAATTTTCAACTCTATAATGCAATGAGAACTAAAATGCATTACTGATGATAACATTAAAATGTGTATTAAATATTTTAATTAACATCTAAAATATATTTGAAAAACGTTTCTCTATAAGCCAATACATTGGGTTAGTAGGATATTATATTTTTGATTTTTAGTGTCGATTTTTTTTTGACAGGCACCAGCTAAGTATCATAATTAATCTTGTATAACTTTCAATTCTTATCATGTACTTATCGCAATAATAGTTGATTTGGGGAAGATGGGAGTAAAAAAAGGCAAAGTTTACAGCCATGGGGCCTTTATAATCTACTTGTGTTCAAACGCACATATCTGAGAACGGAAGGCACTATAGAATGAAAACATTAGAATGAAAACACTATAGAATGAAAACATTAGAAATGTAAAAAAGGAAAAAACAGCAGTGGAGTATACGGATTTGGTCGTTTCTCTAAAAATCGATAACAATTTTAAAAAACTAATTTTATATTAAGTCCTGGATATAAGCATGTTATTTAACCTGTGGTTATAGTTAGCCTGGTAATATTAGATTATCGTTATTCCAATTTTACAGTTGAATGAGCAGTTTAACAGCAGTTGCAAAAACATAAGAGATATAGAACAGCTGCATTCTAAATTCAGATCTCATATGTTGAACATTACACTATTCTATACAAATAAAAGTTAAGACTAAAAAGCAACAACTCTGTTCTCATCATAATTGTTCATTATAATTCTGAAAAAGTTTAAAGAACTGGCTTATTATTTTCTCTATTGCTGTCACTCTTACTCCAGGTATGAATGATTCTTTGCTCTATTTTAACTTTATATGTCATAATAAAAATAACCTGGAATATAATCAAAAGCATATTAAATATATAAATTAAGTCCAAAGTATTTTCTATTTTAATTCAAGGAAACCACGTCTTTAACGAACTACAGCGACACCTGGTGGCCCCAAGTGCTCTATTTTTCTCCGTCAATCACCCGTGATTTTGCTTCTCTTTAGCGGCAAGTCTCAAAGCAGCGGTCTCTTATTAGCATAAACTCTGGACGATCACTGAACATCGCAGAAACAAAATACTGGGTAGGAGAAAAGGAAAATTTGACAGCAAACATGTCCTAGACTATTGCTGACCTAATTTCTTTCAGAAAGGTTGTATTATTTGAAGTATATTTTATTTGTAAATATTAAAAGGATGTATGGAAAAGGTGATGCAATTCATCCCAATTTTGAAAGGAGTCTCAATAATTGTGCTAAATCCTGTGTAATTAAAATGGAAACCGGTAATTAATAAATCTTATTTTTTAAAATGTCATCCCAATACCTGTATTTTCTTAAAATCTTTGTTTTTTTCTTCTATGATGTATACATTTTTGCAATTTAGAAACTTAAGTTTGTTGCTTTGGGTACATACTAATAAGCATAATGAAGTTATAATTTCCCTAAGCCTCTCTTTTCTGCAGTTACTTCGATATTTGCCAGATTGCTTTGATTATTTCAAGCTCCCCAGGGTTCCATGTGGAATGCACTGAATCACGTCTTCAGATTTTTACCAGGAAGCTCAGAAAGCTCTTACTGAGCATCTGGAAATAGAATTTTGAACTGAACATATATGTTAAACTGGATACATAGAGGCTTGCAGTTTCTAAAGCGAATTTGTTAAGAAATAAAATAATGGTGATATATTTATAGTACAAAATATTCACATTTAAATTAACATTCAGCTAATTTTAGAATATTACACATGATTTAATCATGTATCTAGAACTACTTCTGCTCTGTAATCATTTAAGTTTTCGAAAAGCATGGGTTCATTATAAGTGTGATTAAGTCAGTCCCCACAGCATTAGCCATATACCCTGACATCTATAATTCTGTTATTGTTTTTTAGTTCTGGATTTTGTTCTACAAACTCCAAAGTGAGTGCATCTGTTTTAATAATGAGCTTTTGTTTGATAGAAACGACCGGTTACACATTTACCGATTCTCACTGAAAAGAAAAACACGGCGATGCCAAAGAGCTTCGTTTCGGCGTCTTGCAGATCAAGGGCTGCTCAAGCGCCGTGACTTCTGGGTTGGTTACAGCTAGTTTTGGTGCCTCTTCTGCTAACTGAGAGAATGTTTTCACTTGGGGATTTTCTAGATAGTTTATAAGAATTAATAAAAAAGACCGCTCTTACTCTATGGGATATCATAAACGTTAACCTAAACCCAGAGTAAATTATGAATATCAAGCAGATATAATATTCTGCCTATATCTACTCAATTCTCTTTAGAACACTGGTGAACTGTGCGTGCTGCTGGCTGAGGGCAGAGGGATGACTCTCAGACAAGAACCTAGCTGCCCTTTCTTTGTGTCACTGAGAAATGTTTACCTAAGGTTTCTGCTTTTTCTAAATGTATTCCACAAATCAAAGGTTGTTCTTTACATGATTTCTAAAAATGTCTGCAACTCATGACTTTTAGAATAATTATTGCCTCGTGCTTGAAGATTCATTTTAAACAAATTTCATCAATCCCTTCTGATGATATGGAGAGAAACTGGAAGGTCAAAGGTCTGTACTGATTTCATAAAATCGATTTTGATTTTGAGGGCTATTTCCTTTTCATATAGCTGATGCCATTCTGAGAGAAAAATTACTAATAACCTTTTATGGTGCCAACGTTTAGAAATACCGTACTTAATCTCAAGCGCCATCTACACGTACCATTAAGAGCCTAGTTAGATGGGTGGCGAAGTTGAAGAAAAGGGCTGCCCTCTTGCTCAAGGTCACAGAGCTGTATCTTAAAGGCAGTTCTCCCACCACAAGGCTTGAGCCCAGATGTTATCTCCAGCTCACCTCTCACTCGTTGCAAAGTCTCCTGAATGTATGTAAATTTATGAAGTGAATTAAGGAAATTCGGGTCAGTATGCCAATTATAATACAAGTGATTCTAATAATAATGAGTCACTCGCTTATAATGATATACTTGCTTATATAGGTCTTTTTGCAAACTCTTAAATATTTAGCCCTTTAAAATCTCCCTTACAATTTCTCAAATGTGTCCGGACACTGAATGATATTACTTATAGATTCCATAATGGACCTAAAGGTGGGTGTTTATCGAAAGCTTTCAAGGATATCTTAATTTGATAATCTCCAATAATATTAATACCATATCAATCATTATCTTATTCTTTATTTGCAAGCATTCTACATATACATATATATTTTTCATGTATTTTATTAGGAAGTTTTCTAATTTTTTCTATGTTACAGTAGCTTCTATTTAAATCTGCTCATGATATACACTCAATTAATATGGTGCGTATATTAAAATTATAACTTGAAATTTAGATTGATTTTCCATACTCCTTAAACTATGCCTCGAGGAGCACCTCCTTGTTAGGGAATATACACAAACACAACTCTACGTGTGTGTGTGTGTGTGTGTGTGTGTGTGTGTGTGTGTATGTATGTATGTGAAAAAGAGAGAGAGGGAGAATTTTAAAACAGGAGAAATGATCAAAACAAATGTAAAAATATATTAAAAATTAATGAGCCTGGGAAAATTTAAGCTATATTCATGATATTTAAAATATTTCAAAATATTTATTCAAAATATTCAAAATATATTCAAAATATTCAAAACTATATTCAAAATATTTATTAATAAAATATATTTCTTTTAAGCTTTAGAAAATTATATTTTCTAAGATATAGCTGAAACTTTAAGATAGCATACTTAAATATCAACATTTAATTTATATTCTTATGTTAATGCTCACGATCATAAAAGTGAGAAGTATATATTTTAATGGAAAAAGACATTTTTTATGGTAAAAGAAAGAAAGGCTTAACGCTGATATATTTTTTACATATACATTTCCTCTTGTAACCAAAAAAGACTCATCGATATAACAGGATGTGTAATACTTTATATGCAAATAAGAACTATTGAGCTGAGGAAAAACATCTGTTAATTGATTTTATGGTCCAGTACACTCAGCTCTAAGTAACTTGATAATTCAGGGCAAAGACTTGTTTTTTCTGGTAGCATCTGGGTATTTCAGGCAAAAGCCATAAGTAGTGTTCTGTCTGAATAACTTAGGAATTGGCATCAGTATAAACACTGCTAATACTGAAAATTAGAGATTCAGAAATTAAACTATCATGTTTAAGTTTATGAATTCAAATGCATGAATGTGAACCTATATATTAGAAAAGATGTATTTACACCTATTTAGACTCTCATGGGTATTAGGCACTATTAATCACATTTCTTTCTGTATTGTGTGCTACAATTTATTGGAGCGGTCCCCAAGCTTTCAAGAACCAGGGACCGGTGCTCCTATGAGAATGTGATACCTGATGATCTGAGGCGGAGCTGAGGCGGTGATGTCAGCGCTGGGGAGCGGCTGCAGACACAGATGGAGCTTTGCTTGCTCCCCCGCCACTCAACTCTTGCTGTGCCGCCCAGTTCCTAACAGGCCAGGGACCGGTACCGGTCCACCACCCGGGGGTTGGGGACCCCTGATTTATTGGAAAGACACTGCATTAGCTTCAGAGGACCTCGATTTATTCCTTATCTTTATAGCCTCCAGTGTTAGTTACATGGAAGTTTAAGTCCTTCTATATATGATTGAGGTGATGTGAGTGAAATAGTTAAAAAGAAAAGTGTTTGATTTATATAAGTTAAGCCAAAAAAAGTATAAGAAGAAAAAATAAATACTGTAACTTGACTTAGATCCAAAACTGCAAGAATCCAAACACCAAATGTGGATATATGTTGTTAGGACATTGTGGGTGTTAGGCAGAGGAGGATGTAGAAATAAACTGCTATTTTTTTATTACGGAAATTTTCAAGGTCAAAAGAATATATGAGAATATAAGAAATAAATGAGAGGCACTGATATATATAGAAATTTTAAAAAGAAAGTAACATCATGTTCTAAATTTGAAAATCTTGATAAATGGATAGATTTCTAGAGAAAAATATATTTACAAAATTTTATGACTAAAATAAAAGCCTAATTATGAAAAAAATGAAATAAGATATAAAAAGATTATCTTAATAGTTTTCCACTCAGATTATTTTTAGTGTGAATGATTTCAAAAGTCATAAACACATTATCATCATGCCTTCTTTGTGTAAAAAAAACCTCATAATGTATCGACAAAACTACCAAAATTTTTATTACAAACTTGATTTGTCACTTTTTAAAAATTAAAAAACTTTTCTGTAAACCACTTATGAATGGCTGATATAATATTGACAAAATACTAGCCATTTTAATAGACTTTTATATGATGTGGCTAATCCACCAACGCAAAGTAAAAGTTATCTAAAGAATGCAAGAATTATTTAGTAATAAAAGACAATGAAAAATTTAAAGTAAGAAGTCCAGAAAGGTGTTTATTAATATTTAATATCTACTTCATATTGGAGTGCATCATGAGACATAATATATAAATTTTAAGAACAGAGGAACCCAAGTAAGGAATTTAAGAATGTTTTACTTAATAAGATAAGGAATAAAACCAACTCACAGCTCAGTTTATGTTTTATAACACAAACTTCCATTAAAAATATTAAGAAAAAGTTGCTTATCTTACTATAATCATTTAATAATTCCTATAAAAAGTCTTTAATTTTTAAAAATTAAAAAGGAAAAGTAAATATCAACATATAAAATTTTGTAGAAAGTCCAAAAATCATAGATAACCACAGGAAGAAAATACAACAAAAACATTAGTAATATAAATGATTATAAAATAAGTCTGAAATATCATAATCATTTAAGCGATAGCTTATTTTTAAAATGTAATCTTAAATAATTTCATTAAAATGATGCAGAAAACAATTTTAATGTGTCAGCTATATAAAGAAACAAAAACAATTTACTAAAATATTCGAACAAAGATTTGAGAGGAGAAATGGGCCATGTTCCTATCTAAGACAACTGACACTTTTAAAGAAGTTAATTACCCAAGATTAATGTATGTATAGAAAACTTTTTCAGAAAACATACCGATATTTTTAAAAAACATATCGACATTTGAAAAATTATTTTACAACTATTGTGTCTTTAATGTGTGAGAAGACTAAAATTGTCAGTGGTCCCAAATCAAAACAAGAGCATTTTTGAGAAAAATGGCAACCCTGCAATGATTAATTATTTTTAACACTTTTACATATTGGTAATGCATCACGGGATCAAAAGTTAAAACTTCAAATTTGATGAAGAAAAAGGTATATTACCACAGTTAAAGCAGAGAAATATATAATGAGTCAATACATCAAGAAAACATTAAACTCCTAAGTGTGAATGCACCTACAGCACAGAGTTACAAAACGCAAGAAGCAAAAAGTATTAGACCTAAAAAGCGAGGTAAAAGGAACCCTCATACGCTGCTGGTGGGAATGCAAATTGGTACAATCACTATGGAAAACAGCATGGAGGTTCCTCGAAAATTAAGGACAGATCTACCATATGACCGAGCCATCTCTCTTCTGGGTGTCTACCAGAGAAAGATGAGAACACTTATCCGTAAAGATACATGCACCGCGATGTTCACTGCAGCACCACTCACGGTGGCCAAGACATGGGAACAACTGCAGTGCCCTTGGACAGATGGCTGGACAAAGAAGTGGTACATACGTACGATGGAACATTACTCGTCCATAAGAAAAGACACAATACTTCCATTTGCGACACACTTCCAAGGTCAGCTGATAGAGGAAAAGACCATTCACTTCTTGTAGAAAAGTATTAGGAGGGAACAGCTCAACCAGGTATGGACAGACTACATATGTTTTCCTGAACTGAGATATCAGTTGGCCACAGTGGTCATGGCTCCACCTTTGGCAAAGAAATGGACACCAAAACAACAAGAAATCAGTGACGATGGGTCCACTGGCCCACAGGAGGATGAGTAATTTCAAGAGAGATGCTCAGACCTGCTTACCGCGAAGACAAGCAGATCCTGCCTTCTCCACCGCACAGTGCGCAGGCCACGCCCCACGCCCCACCGCTTTATGCCCTAGGATCTGTGAACTTCAAAAAATTCTAGAGCATTTTTAAAAGGTGGTCGCTTTTCTTAATACACTCTTCTGGAGGTCCAAATACGTATCATGCAGACAACTGAGAGACATTGCAATTAAAGTTCCATACGACTGACATAACTGTAAGTCTGTCTATTCTGTAATAACACCTCGACTTCGACGACGTCTTCCTCAGTTTTATCTGAAAGGTGAAAATGGAGCCTTCTACAAGCCCAAGATTAAGCTAATCACTGTTCCTTCTTCTTCACTGTGGCTTTTAAGGACGCATGCCACTCTGCCACGCATATGGCACAATCTGAGGACGCTGCTTCCCGGTTTTCTTACAGGTGCTGTGGGATGTGCTGTGGCTCTGCCGACGTTGCCCCCTCCCAGTAGACGCCGAAGCCAGGGGGGAGGACCCCACCTACACGGGTCACCTGCATACAAAGCCTCGAGGTGACACTGCTCTCAGCACACTGATGCCTACTTCAATTTTTTTTCATTTAAATCTCTTCTTTAGCTTCTACCACAAACCCATCTCCTGCAGTCTGCTGCAGAGGAAGGGTGGGAGAGGCGTGAAGCAGTCATGGGGAGAGATGGCCTTCTCATAAATAGCAATGAATTAATGTTCACATAAAAACACGCAATTGACCCATGACTCACACCACTCAAAAATATCAATGCTGAACTAAATTACTGGCAATAATACCATGTAAGAACATAAGAAGTTATCAAATTTTAAATATTCTTAAGTACTAGAAAGGCATGTGAGTGAAATATTGCTAAATTTGAGACATAAATTTATATAGGAGTGTTAAAAAGTTTCAAGATTAATTATATAAATTTTACCCTTGGGGGGGATGAATAACAAAAAAGAAAAAAAAAAGGTTCTTATTTAATTCCCAAATAGCAAGGATAAGATAAAAAAGAAATTAAACACATATGATACAGAATCCGTATATAGCAAATAATCACAATATCATAAATGGAATGAATTCTAAACTTAAAAGATAGGGTAAAATTGTTCAAGATGGAATAGTTATATAATATTAAAAGAAAAAACATTAAATACTTTGAAGTAAGAGGGATAACACCCAACAAGAAGTCAAGATGCCTACGTAGGACTTTAAGAAAAAAAAAAAAATTGGGGATAAGAACAGTCAAAGGATCACTTCACGAAGAAGATAAGTATGTAATAAATATGACTTACACGGTCAATTAAATTCAAACAACGACCTGAAGAAGCACTCAGGTAAGTTCACATAAGTGATCCAATTCACGCACCAGCCTAACGAAGGAATGGCCAAGGCCGCTCCTGACACGCCGCACGACTTCCGGGGCACTTCTGCGGGGAGTCAGTGTGGCCTCCATGCCCGACGCAGCCCGGGCGCAGGCCGAAGGGCATGTGGGAAACAGACCCTTGAGCTCCACTAGGCCATCTGATAAGTGGGGCAGGAATAGGAAATTAAACATGCAGGAAAGAGTTTAAAATGTTGAGAAACAAAACAGAAGGTGTAGATTCGGGAAAGATAAAGTGCAAACAGCGATGGCCGTGCAGAGGGCAGGGATGCTGATGTCAGCCCACCTCGCGGTTAGAGACAAGACCGGAGAGAAGGGACTGGATGTTTGCAACATATGAATACAACTTATTAACGCATGTGCACGTGTATAAGCATATACAGGGACACATACAAATAACGCACAGATACATGCAAATAATTCCAATATTCGAAAAGAAAAACAAAGACAATATGGGCGAAAGTTATGAATAAACAAACAAGAAAATGAGAAATTTAGGCGGATAATAACTTTGAATGTGTGAAGCCTCACTAGTAAGCAACTGAAAATTAAACCTAAAGTGAGACTATCTAGACTTTACATTAAAAAAACTGGCAAAACTTAGTGTCTTTAAACATTAAGGCACAATTTAACAAAACGTGGTGAAATTTAACATATGTATGAATATTCATACATTAAATCAAAAATCATTCTTCGATTTACATACCGCATCATAAGTCTCAAACATGTGCAACGTCAGTGAAGCTAGACTAGGAGATTTGATAAATGGGGAAAATATAAAATCATAATAAAAATGGCATTGTTTTAAATGAAAGAAAAATGAGGTAAATTTTGGGGAAAAAAAACAGTATATCACAAATATTCATTAAAAATTGGCCTAAATATCTAACTTTGGTGCTCACAAATGACAGTGCAAATTACCACAGACCAGGGAAGCAGAAACACTGCCCACGCCTTTCACAGCGCACGGATCAAAATGACTTCCGCCGGACACGAGGCTCAGCACAGGACCCCCTCCATCAAACCAGGACTGCATCACGCGGGGAACAGTAATCCGGACAAAGCCGAATGCTGATGAGAAAGCTGGAGACGCTCGGGGTCCAACGCGAAAAGCAGATGTCACTGTACTTGACATCTGGACGCTGTCCCTTCGCTGCAGCCGACCTCTGGGCCAGCCGCCCCGCGCTGGTCCTGGCACACAGAGGGACATCAGCAGAGGCCACGTCCACCTGGCGGAACGCTCTACCCCCCACGTGGCTGGCTCTGCCACGGAGGCCGGGCGCACCCAGTGACCCCCCTTATCCGCGGGGACATGGCCCGAGACCGCGTGGATGCCCGGAAGCCCAGCCAGGCCCAGACCCTGATTATACTGTTTCCCCCCCACACACACTCTGGACAGAGCGTCAGTGGGCCCTTAGGGACAGCGACCACAACAGTAATAAATGCGACACGTACGACAGCACGCCGCAGGCGAAGTTACCGGACGCGCCGCGCTCGGAACGCAGGCCGCGCGGTACTCACTGCCCCGCTGCGGCCGCGGCGACGAGGCTGACCCGGCGACAATGAAATTCTTTCTCATCCTGTTACTTCCGGGAAAAGTCATACGAAATAAATTAATTAAGGGTAAAATAATGCCAAGTCCACAGGTGTTAAGACCCTTCCTGCGACCTCAGAATGATTCCAGGGCCTATTTCCCAGATTCACTATCAAATAAGAGAACTTCTAAAAATATCTTTAAAATTGTCCCACAGCACTTTGAAAGTAGAGAGAAGCTTGGCTCTAATACGTGAGACCATGGCAATTTTTTTCTATTTTAGTAAACTCCACTTAGATTGATGGAATCTGGCACATTTTTAGAAAAAAAATTCAGTCGAAAGGGCCACATAAACCACTTTACATATTCTAATCATATGGTTTCATTAAGAGAACAGCTGACAAAGTTATACTTGTATTTTTTATAGAAAAGCTATGTCTTTCTCAGGTTTCTTTTTCTTTTTTATGCCAGAAGAAATTTTACAGAGGTATCATTATAATTAAGGAGGTAACAAAAGATACTTCAACAGTATTAAAATTAAAAAAGGTAATATCATCTATTAATTTTTTACAATTCTACTTGTATCATTTCTCCTTAGAAATATCGTAATAAATCATATTTATCAGAATCAGTACAGTGTTATTATATGCTTATGTTATATGTTTTTAATTACAAATCAAAACACTTGTGGATTTCAATAAAAAAACAGATTTTAGGATTTTAATTTATTTAACAAATTGATAAAACCCAGATTTTGCTAGACTGCATATATATTTTTAAAGGGCTTGATTCTAGATGACCAATAACGTTTCGCTTTTTTACTTTTTCTATGAACAAGAATAACCAGATTTCACACCAGCAAATGCTGTATAATTGAAAATAAGTTACCTATGTTTTTGCTTCAATACTGCTTCCATCTATAGAATCTTGCATGAAGCTGAAATTATTGTACCAATTTGCTAAAAAGCAATTTTAATCATTTTCCAGGCTTTGATTTCTATATTTGCATTTTCATGAATGTTTATTAACTTATTGTTGAGTTTGAAGGTACATATTTGTGGATTAACGTTATCAAATTTAAATGTGTGTGATACCCCAGTGAGCCGGAAACCTAGTTACTAGGTTGCACCTGCTCACGTAATTGATTTCTATATTCACTGGGATTCTGGAACACTAAATGCATGAGTGCTTATCATTAAGGAAGTTTCGCAGGCCTTGAATTTTGTGTTCCAATGATCCACAAACTCTGTAAAAGAATATTAAGACAGACTTAACGCTTGCTTTGAATATCATGAATAGCTGTTGTTTTTCTCTCTGAGCCATGGGAATGAATCACTGTATATTTGCATTAGAGCATTCACTTCCATTTAAAAATTATGTATTTTATCATGTGGAAGATATATTAGCTGAAGATTAAAAATTTACATTATCTAAGAAACCTCTCATGCATTTGAATAAATGACTGTTTAATAAACATAAATATTCAATATAAGTATACATTTTTCTCAACCCAGCTTTCACTTTTGTATTTATATAATCATACTCATTTGGGTTGAGGTATGGCCAAGATAATTTTCCACAAATTATCATAATACACCACTAGATTAATATCCAGTGATATCGAATATCAGATGGATAATTGGTTACAGGTGTTTCTTGGTGGACTAATTCCATGTAGCAATAAAAATGTCAATTTCTCCTAGGCAGAATTTCCCAAAGTGTCTCAAAGTTAGTAGTTACACATTAATAGGAATTTCGGTGATAAAAATTCTATGTCTTCATAAATTTTTCAAATTAAGGGATTAACAAGGTTAAAAGGTGATTTTTTTTTTTTTTTCTCTTTTCCCCAGCAAACTTCAAGGCATTTGCTAGGCCAGTACACGTTACTTTCAACCACAAATCTGTTCATCTTAAACGTGTGTGTTGGTGAGTGTGTAAAGAATGCTGTTTCTAGAATGTTGTTTGTGTAAAATATGCTTTGGGAAACACTGCACTATCCATGTTTCTTTGATGAAGATAAAGTTCTTTTCATATCTTAATTTGTATAAAATTATTGCAGAATTACCATGCCTAAAATCATGAAGTAAAACTTTTCAGGCTCCATTATTTGTTGGCACCAGTGAGCCATTTTTATTTAATTTAAAAAAATCAATATTGACATATTCGCTCCAGGAAATTTCAAGTGTAGGACCAGTCCCTACTTTTTCACAGCAATTACCCTATTGTCAAAACTCCACTTCTCTCTTTAGGAGGTCGGCATTTACCGTGACCTCTCCTTTATTCATGGGGGACCCATTCCAAGACCCCCACTGGATGAGTGAGACCTCGGGTGGTTCCAAACCCTACACACGCTGTTTCTCCCTCCCACGCAGCCCTTTTCACGTATAAGCAGCATGTCACGGCTTCCCTCTGGCGTACCCGCATTGCCAGCGTCACCACTCTCGTGCTTTGGAGCCATTGCTAAGCAAAATAAGGGTGATGTGAACACAGCACGGTGCTACCTTGGGTCAGTCTCACGAGCATTAGACGTGGGCACGGAGTGTCTCAGTGAGGAGGCGCTGGACGAAGGGACGATTCATGCACCAGGGGGGATGAAGCGGGATGGTGTGGGATTTCGTCACGCTGCTCAGAATGGCATGCGATTGTTTATTTCACGCACCAGGTGGGACGTCACGCTGCTCAGAATGGCATGCGATTGTTTATTTCTGGAATGTTCCATGTAATGTTAGGTACCTGAAACCATGGAAAGTGAAGCATTGGATAGAGGAGGACGACTGTACCCATTCTCCCGCCCGGGGAGGGGGTCCTGGCCGAGGCCCACTCACGTATTTTTCCGTTCATTCGATCGTTCAGGGTTGAAACTCGGATACGAGCTTGCTCACCCAATAATATTTCTTCCCCTGCAATTCAAAGAGGTGTGTGTGTGGGGGGGGGGTCGTAATTTAGGTTGGACATCTGGCCTGGGCTACCTGTGACAGGCGATCTTTTGGAGATCCTGGAAGACGACGATTGCGGCCAGTTTTCACTGGGACTCAGAGCGAAAGGTCTTCAGCAGACCCAGAGAGCCAGGCGGAGCTCTGTCACCTGGCTTCATTATGCTACAGACACACAGTGGCTTACACTTTCCGGGGCAGATAGGTGTGCTGTATGGGGCTTCTGGAAGGCTGCTGTAAAGGAATAACAGGCTTCTCCAGATATCTTTTGTCCCCTCGAGATACAGCCCCAGGCCTGTTACCCAGCAACGCAGAGACCACACTTCTGAATCGGGGACCATGGCAGCCTGGCTGCCCCTCACCCGCTGGCGCATCCGACTGCAGCGTGACCAGGCGCAGTAGCCTCCGACCTTAATGAGAGCCACACGCAGGGTGGGCCGAAGCGGGCCCTCCGGGCGCCACCGACACCCTGGCGCTGACGACGCCCTGCAGGGGCTGGCGCCCCCCTCAGCTCGCTCCTCCTGGCCTCGGGGGCCTTTCCGCGGGCATCCGAGGAGGCTGGCACCATGCACCGGGGCATCAGGACCGTCCGCCCCTGCCGGGAATGGACCTGACCGTGCTGAGCAGGATCCGAGGTGTGCGTCTGCTTGCTGTGAACTAAGGGCTGGCCAAGACGCGGTCCACGTCCGTCCCCACTAGCCCAGACGGCCACGGCGTTGGGAGGACAGGCCTGACGGGACAGTGACAAGGGGCCAGGGAGGGGCATGAAGATGGGCCTTCGCCCACGGGAGCAGGGTGCTAGGGCGACCCCCGTGGGAACGTGGCTGGCAAGGCCCTCGCTGGTGATAAGGGCGCGACGTGCCCCAGACTCTGATGTCAGCTGGCCGCTGGCCTCGCGCGGCTCAGTGAGAGCACCCGCAAAGTGACACGGGGGCAGCCCGCAGTGGGAGCAGTGACCGGGCTCACAGCCCGGGCCCCCGCACCTCACGGTTTATTCTGTCCTCGATCGCGGAGAGCCCAGCTTTCGAAAAGCAGAGGCCGAAGCTCATCCTCTTTACCACCCGGTTTATTGGTGCGGGGCAAGAGGCCAATTACATCGGGCTGCATCTTGGGAGGTGATGCGCCTCGGTGTCTCTGCGGGTCTGAGGGCGACTCTTCCTCCAGAACGCCTTTCAAGGACTTGTCCAGAGCGAAGAGCCTTGGAAAATACGGGCACTTTGTTCCCCAGACAAGATAACGAGGAACGAGACGGCCTTCAGGGCGCGCATTGGGCCGGTTTGCTCTCGGCCCCCTTATAAGGTTGGAGTTGGCTATGCTCAGGGTTCCCCAATATTGGCAAAGACCCCAGGTGTGTGGCACTCCCCTGGGCTCACTGCGATCCATGCCCACGGGCCTGGAAGGGCAAGAGAAAGAAGCAGCCTGCCTCCTGCGAAGCCAGGACGAGCGGTGCGCATCCATCTGGGCGCACAGACTCCCACTGGTCGGGTCTGCGGCAGTGAGGCCAGCACCCCGGACTCGGCCTGCCTCCCGGCTTCTTCTCTGGAGTGACCTGCTGCCTTGACTCCGCCTCTGCCAGCCCTGATCGTGAACCTCCCGACCCCACGGTTCGCCGCCATGCCTCTCTGCAACGCTGCCTCTGAGAAGAGCGGCCTACGGAGTGACGGAACAGCACGTGCCCGCACGTGCCCAATAGCTTAAATCGGCCGGCAGCTGATGGACGTGCCTACTGAACTTGGGGACATAGCACCAGTCAAGCGACCACGCCTAGCCAAGCCCAGACTGGGCACCGCAGAAGCCCTGGAGTAGCAACAGGTAGGTGGTCCTGTGTCCCCATAGCCAGGAGACACAGGTCTGGGGATCAAGGGGTTGAAACAGAAAGTGGCTTCTCTCTCTAGAACCCAGTTTCCGATTTTATCATTTTACTCCTTGAAACTTAGGGCTTTGCTGGACTAGAGGTCTTTTTCACTGAGGAAGAATTTTTCTGCCGGAGGACACAATGTCATTTGCATTGAACTGGAAATTAAGAATTCCACCTAGCCACTTGAAGCTTATCAATACCGAGCTGAGGCAAAGAATGGGGCCTTTTGTGGGGAGGATCACTTTTTCTAGAGTGAAAATTCTCGAAGACTGTGGTAAGTGCACACAGGCAGGGTGACTAAGGGTTCGCATCATCCAGGCCTTGTCTGTGGCTGGCTGTTCTAAGGCGATCGGATGGGTGGAGTACACTGCCCGCCTCCACAAACCGAGACTGCCACGGAGCCTCTCCTGCCAGGGCCTGCTCTGAGCACGCTCTCTGACAGAGACTAGAAGCCGGCATGTTATACTTGATCTAGTATTCTTAGATAAGAAGCAAGCCTCTTTTCCAATGGCTTATTTAAGTTCGAATGCCACGTTTTAACTGCTTTAACTGCAGGCATTATTTTGAGTGTCCCAGGCGCAGACCGTGATATGAGGATTTGCATACATGAGTTTATTCGTAAGGTGTTCCCAGGACACATGGGTAGGGCACAGGAGAAACGGGTCAGGGAAGGACAAGGAGCCGGCACAGGGTGCCTTATTAGCCAAGTTACCCCGGCGAGCGAATGAAGGTGAATCCTGCTTTGAAACTGAGGTACTCCACTGAGGACGCACAGCTGGGTGCTAACTCACCAGGAGGGGACCTGGGAAGCACCCATATCAATTCCCATCAGCCACTGATCCAGGCCTGCTCCCAGGGGCATGTTCGTTCACCGGCACTTCATATGACATGGGCATCGCAGGTTCCAGAGGGCAGTGGACACTCTCAGGGAAAGATCCACACAGGCTGGAAGTTCAAAGTTAGTCCGATGCGGACAAAAATGTTAACTACTAACGGGACATTTGCAGAGCGCCAGCTACATCCACTGCGCATCTCCTTCGTTTAGTGAGACAGGATATGTTAACACTGGGATGTACACTTTGTTAGTAGTTTCGGATTAGGAGAAAATGACTTTTCTGTGTGTTTTGTATTTTGTTTCAGTTCCTGAAATTTTTGTCGTCATCTTCATCTTTTATGGTGAAATAGTAAAATAAGTATTAAACATTTTCTCATGTGAAGATTGTTAATCTTATGTCAAGAGCTAAATTATTACATCACATCAAATAAGGTCAATGAGATAATTATAGGAGGAAATGCTCTGTAATGTTTAAATGCTATAATGATTTCAGTTAACTAATTCTATAATTGTACTCACATTTAAAGATCAAATAGCAATAAGAGTCTGAACTGAACAGAGCTAGCAAATTAATCAGGTAATGAGATTTATTTCGTGTATAATATTTTCAGATAAAAATTATTCCTGAAGTAAACCCATCCATAATATGGAATATATTTTGTTTCATTCTAAAACATATTTAAATTTTAATACCTCACATTTCATACCAGAAAATAAGATACAATCAATTCTTCCACGTTGAGTGTGTCTTATAAATAGGTAAGGTCTCTTTGCAATGCTTTACATGTAGTAGACATCTTTCATATCCTAGCCTAAATGAATCATGTAACTTGAAACATACTAAAATTTTGTAGAAAGTTATAGAGAAAAAACAATTGCATCATCAAAATAATATTCTCCATCCATTGTGATGGGTAAATACAGCAGTAGTAAAATCTATTTACAGTGACTACTTCTTTAAAAAAAATCTGGTTAATTCAAATACATCATAAAATAATTAGGAAGAATTTAGTTATGGATCATCTATAATAGTTGTAGTTTTACTAAATTTTGTCTTTAACAATACTCAATGTATTTGCTGTAACACGGACACTAATGATTATATACAGTATCATGAGCTATACATTTCCAAGTTTATTTTTCAATACAATATGTTTTCATTACTGTTGTATTAGTTTTATTTAAACTTAACATTAATCATATCTCTTAAAAATATGCTTGTTATGTAAATTATTTTTATGAGCCTTTTTATTATTTGAGATGTAGTTATAACTTATAGAGATGAGTTACTAAAACATTCTATGATAAGTACATTTCTCAGTGGAATTGAAAAATGAGAAATGGTTTATGAATAGTGGAGATGAAACACATTTTCTGAAAATTGAAGCTTTTAGTGTAGATTTAGATATTAGATAATTTCTCTAAAATTTTATTTTCTAAAATTGCAACAAGTTATATATATATATTTTTTTTTCCTTTTTGTTAATAGCATCAGTAAAATCACCTTGAATGTGAAGGATACTTAAAAGATTGCAGCAGATATCTTTAAAACAACTTCATGATGGCTAAAATAAAATTTAAATACTACAATGCTATTTTTAAAATGTACATCTGAACAAAAAACACCCATTAACTTTAAGCTAATATCTTTTTATTAGAATATCCATTATTTTTCTAAATATCTCCAACTTCTACCTTTTACATACATTTTTATAAAATATATTGACTACAAAAGTAAATAATTATAAAATGGAATTTTGACATCGCAATTGAAAAACCTTAATAAATTTCACTAAAATATGAAATATACTTTACTATAAATAAAACCTATAATAAATTCTAAGTCAAAAGTACTTGGCTCTTATCAGCTGCAATTTTTATCATTAATGTATTTCATAAGTATTTCAATGTCACTGTTCTTGGCAGTGATATCGGACATGCCGGTTAGAAAATTCTCATTGAAAGGACGAGAAAAAATATACAGAAGAAGAAGAAAAATCTCTTAGTGCTCAAACCAGGTGAAAGACATCCATCTGCTAGATAGTCACAGAAATGTTTGCGACGGATTGAACAGTTGAAAAAAGGGAGGAAAGGATCCAGTGATTAGTGATTCACAGTGAACTACGGAAAAGCCAAATGAGAACATAAGAATATGTAATTACGAATCACGAAGAAACATATTGCTATCCTTCCTCCACACACTCACACCACCGCGACTCCTACTAGGTAAAACCGGCTTTAAATAGACACTAGGCAGAGAGGTGGCAGTTTGTTTTAGCCCACAATAATGAAAGACAAGATATTCTGAACAAGGCGTGAAGCCAAGATCCATTAGGCACTTAGAGCGAAAGAAGTTCTGCGTTGCATGTAAGGCAAGTCCATGCTGCCCCGCGTGAATGAAATTCCCTGGCCAAGAAATGAAGCCCCGGACGTTTGGCTGTGACCTTCAGTAAAAAAGTTTGCAAAGATTAGCTAAAGGATTTTTACCAGGGAATATCTAACATAAAATGATCTCCACATTTTCCAGTCATTAGATAACCTCCGAATCATTCTGTATCTCAAACAAATATTAAGCACTGAAAGTTGTACAGTCAAATTTCATATAATTGTCTTCTCTTATTGGAATCTGAAAACTATAACACATAAACATATTGGGTAATTTTAATCTGCACCTTAAATTAGTATTGAGGACAAAAGAGCTTTAACAGAATAAAAGTAAAATACATAGAAGCTTGTAAATACTACATAGGTTTTATTTAAAACATATGTTTTAACTTTATAAGAAAAATATCTAAGAAGTAGTTGACATCTACAGTATCATGTGAAACCAACATTATTGAATAAAAGTAATAGTTAAGCATAAGCAAATTATTACCCACACTAAAGTATGTTGATAATTATGAATAATATTTTTTTCTGAAAATAATTTTAAGATACAGTAAAATATAAGTTCTGAACACTTTCTAAGCAATAGCAATGCAAGTGCTGGAAAGGCAGCATCCATACACTTGTCCAGGTTATATGCTTGTATGGCATCGGTTTTACCCTATCAGGCAAGCTCATGTATGCAGATGTAATTTTCAATTATTCCATGGAATGACAGAGAAGAGGCGATCAAGTCGTTTATAAATTACGTTTAGTTTTATAAATCATATTTCCACTCTAAGGAAGGTAAACGTATCATTCTCTGCATTACATTTTTTATGCAACCTTGTTGCACTTGTCTTCTACAACCCTTTGATATTTTGTTTTATTTAAAAAAAACATATTTGTATATATGTCACATACTAAAATTAGATCAACTTAATCCAACTTTATAGGAGAAAAATGTGACTTCGTGTCTTAGAACTCCCATATATTTTGTGCTCATGAAACCAAAACTAGTTTATGGCTTCTTATTTATGGCACAAAGATAACATTTTTTGTTTCACTTTTGTACAAAGTTAAATTGCCCTTTTATTTGACTGATTTTAATGTAGTAAAGTCTAACATTATTTTTATAAAGTCTATTCTAACACTGGACCAATTCAAAAATACAACAGTTATGTCTCAGGGATAAGCAGACTTCTAAAAATATAGAATAAGAGAGAAATCGACCAATTATTAATAAATCACATTACCTAACAAAATATATATGGTATATTATTTCTAAATTAATAACACTAGCTTAACTAATTAAAGACTTGTTAAGTATATGATTCCTAACACACACCCCAAAGAAAGCATTTTAAAACATGCCTTTATTTCAGCTTTTAATAAAAAGATAGTAAATAAATCCATTTGCATTAAGATATCTGCGGTTCTTTGTGAGACATTTTGCGAACATGTTTTGTGTCGGTAAGTTCAGAAGAGGTGTCCCTGTCTCCCCCGAAGCTTAGTTCCTGGCTCGGTAACTGCGTGTCTCCCTAGCTCTGATCGGGTTATGACACTCTGTTCTGGTTCTTGTTACGTTACCAGAGACACTCCAAACTGCTCAGATAAAGGTTAGGTGACCCAGGTTGCTGTTACAGATTGCACTCAAGTGACCGTAGAGGTCCCTGACATTTGCGGTTGCAGTCTCTGATCTACCTACTGACCTCTCATCTCAAGCCTGTGGTTTCTGTTATAAACAAAAACATTTCACTATAGAACTTTTGATATTATACTTAATAGCCCACTGGGAATATATATTTTTAAATTTCCCAGAATACTCAGCTCTACTGAATTTGAGGTTATAATAGTAAACAGGAAAATAAATGTAATAGATACATTTCTTCCAACTGAGTTGAAAGCTTACATGGTCACAAGCTATTTGGGTTCATCAAGATACTAGGCAAATGAACTTGCAGAAGACCCACAACGCTCATGTTGTGATTTTTGTGAAAGTTATGGGGAAACTCTGTTCCTTCTACATGAAGTGTGTAAAAAAAAATGTGAATGGAATCCGGAAAGATACAAGAGTCAAAAGTCACAGAGATTAGGGCTACGTGACCTGGCGAAGTGTAGCCAAATGTTTATAGCATATGATGATGTTTGGAAATAAAACACTTAGTCCAAAGTGTCTTTTTTTCAAAAATTATTATTAGTTTCAAATACACAGCACATTGGTTAGACATTTACATGGTTTATGAGACGATCCCCCTGACTGCTCTCTCTCCCCTCGGGCCCTCCACCTCGCCATTACGTTAGCGTCAGCTGCATTCCCTGTGCCGTGCTCCCCGTCCCTGTGACCCCCCATCAACTACTGATTTGTGCTTCTTTAACTCATCACCCCATTCTCCCACCCCCCGACCCGCCTCCCCTCTGGCCGTCACCAGATTGTCCTCTATATTTGTGAGTCTGTTTTGATTAGTTTTTTTGTTCCTCAGATTCTGCATATAAGTGAAATCATATGGTATTTATCTTTCTCCATCTGACTTATTTCACTCAGCATAGTAACCTCTAGGTCCATCCATGTTGTTGCAAATGGTAAGATTTCATTTTTTTCAATGGCTGAGAAATATTCCATTGTATATATGAACCATAACTTCTTTATCCAGTCACATATTGATGGCCATTTAGGTTACTTCTGTATCTTGGCTATTATAAATTGTGCTGCCATGAACGTAGGGGTGAATAGATCTTTAGGAATTATTGTTTTGGTTTTCTGTGGATAAATACCCAGAAATGTAATTGCTGGGTCAAAAGGTATATCCATTTATAATTTTTGAGAAACCTCCAGACTCTTTACCATAGTGGCTGTACCAATTTGCAATCCCACCAACAAGGTATGAGGGTTCCCTTTTCTCCACATTCTCGCCAACACTTGTTTTTTGATTTATTGATGATAGCCATTCTGACAGGTGTAAGGTGATATCTCATTGTGGCTTTAATTTGCATTTCTCTGACGATTAGTTATCTTGAGCATCTTTTCATACATTTGTTGGTGATCTGTATTCCTCTTTGGAGGAATTTCTTTTCAGGTCTTCTGCCCAATTAATTGGAGTATTTTTTGTTGTTGTTGAGTTGTATTAGTTCGTTATATATTTTGGATATTAACCCCTTATCAGATGTATCATAAGCGAATATCTTCTCCCATTCAGTCGGTTGTCTTTTCATTTTGATGATGGTTTCCTTTACTGTGCAAACTTTTTACTTTGATGTAGTCCTGTTTGTTTACTTTTTCTTTTGTATCTCTTGTCCAAGGAAATATGTCTGAAAAAACATTTACTGGTACCAATATCAGAAAGATTACTTTCTATGTTTTCTTCTAGAAGTTTTATGGTGTCAGGTCTTACATTTAAGTCTTAAATCCATTTTGAGTCTATTCTTGTATATGGTGTAAGAAGGGGGTCCAGTTTTTTGTTTGGTATGTATCTGTCCAATTTTCCCAACACCGTTTATTGAAGAGACTGTCTTTACCCCATTGTATATTCTTGCCTCTTTTGTTATATATTAAGTGAGCATATAGGCACAGATTTATTTCTGGGCTCTCTATTCTGTTCCACTGATCTGTTTTTATGCCAGTACCATGCTGTTTTGATTACTGTAGCCTTAGTATAGTTTGATATCAGGTAATGTGATACCTCCAACTTTGTTCTTCTTTCTCGAGATTACCGTGGCTATTCGGGTTCTTTTATGGTTCCATATAAATTTTAGGATTATTTTTCTAGCTCTCTGAAAAATGCCATTGGTATTTTGATAGGGATTGCACTGAATCTATAGATTGTTTTGGGTAGTATGGCCATATGTTGTTGGCCATACTACATGTTGATTCTTCCTACCCATGAGCACAGTACAGGCTTCTATTTATTTATATCTTTTTCAATTTCTTTTGTCAATGACTTACAATTTTCTGAGAACAGGTCTTTTACCGCCTTGGTTAATTTGATTCATAGGCATTTTATTGTTTTCTATGCAATTATAAATGGGACTGTTTTCTTAATTTCTCTTTCCGAATGTTCATCATTGGTGTATAAAAATGCCACTGACTTCTAAATATTAATTTTGTATCCTGCTACTTTACTGAATCCATTGATCAGTTCTAACAGTTTTTTGGTGGAATCTTTAGGGTTCTGTATATATAGTACCATGTCATCGGCAAATAACGAGAGTTTTACTTCTTCCTTTCCAATTCGGATGCCTTTTATTTCTCTTTCTTGTTTTATTGCCGTGGCTAAGACTTCCAATACAGTGTTGAAGAGTCGTGGTGAAAGTGGGCATCCTTGTCTTGTTCCTGATCTTAAGGAAAATGCTTTTAGCCTTTCCCCATTGAGTATGATGTTATCT
>NW_006440645.1:1518146-1530069 GCF_000325575.1 Pteropus alecto | reverse complement strand
TGATCATATGGTTTTTATCTTTTGATTTGTTAATGTGGTGTATCACATTAATTGATTTGCGGATATTGTACCAACCTTACATCTCAGGAACAAATCCAACTTGATCATGGTGTATAATATTTTTAATGAATTGCTGAATGCAGTTTACTAATGTTTTGTTGAGGATTTTCGCATGAATGTTCATATGAGATATCGTCCTATAGTTTTCTTTTTTTGTAATGTCGTTGTCTGGTTTTGGAATCAAGATAATAGTGGCCTCATAAAAGAAGTTAAGGAGCCTTCTCTCTTTTTGAATTTTTTGGAATAGTTTGAGAAGTATAGGTGTTAATTCTTCTTTGAATTTTTGGTATATTTCACCAATGAAACCATCTGGTCCAGGACTTTTGTTTTCGGGAGGTTTTTGATTACTGGTTCGATTTCGTTGGTCGTAATCAGTTGGTTCGGATTTTCTGTTTCCTCTTGACTCAGTTTTGGGAGATTGGACGTTTCTAGGGATGTATCCATTTTTTTTTTTTTTTTCAGATTGTGCAGTTTGTTGGCTTATAATTGTTCGTAGTGCTTCTTATGATCCTTTGTATTTCTGGGGCGTCCGTAGTTATTTCTTCTATTTCTGATTTTGAGTCCTCTCTCTTTTTCCCCTGAGGAGTCTGATTAAGCATTTGTCAATTTTGTTTATCCTTTCAAAGAACCAGCTCTTGGTTTCATTAATCTTTTGTACTATTTTTCTGAACTCTATTTCATTTATTTCCGCTCTGATCTTTATTATTTCCTTCTACTCACTTTGGGCTTTGTTTGCTGTTATTTTTCTAGTTCTTTAAAGTATAAGGTTAGATTGTTTATTTGAACTTTTCTGTTCTTATTTCTTGAGGTGGGCCAGTATTGCTATGAATTTCCCTCTTAGGACTGTTGTGTCCCATAGATTCTGAGTCGTTGTGTTTTCATTTTCATTTGTCTCTAGGTACCTTTTGATTTCTTCCTTGATCTCATTGTTAACCCATTCATTGTTTAGCAGCATGTTATTTAGCCTCCATGTGTTTGTGTATTTTCCAGTTTTTTTCTTGTAGTTGATTTCTAGTTTCATACCATTGTGATCGAAGAAGATAGTTGATATGATTTCAATTTTCTTAAATTTATTGATACTTGTTTTGTGTCCCAATATGTGGTCTATCCTGGAAGATATTCCATGTGCACTGAAGAAGAATGTATATTTTGCTGCTTTGGGGTGAAGTGCTCTGAAAATATCATTAAATCTATCTGGTCTAGTGTGTCTTTTAGGCTCATTGTTTCCTTGTCGATTTTTTGTCTGGAAGATCTATCCACTGGTGACAATGGGGTGTTAAAGTCTCCTACTGTGAGTGTATTACTGTTGATAGCTATTTTAATGTCGGTCAAGTCCATAGTGTCTCAAATGTGGTTGAAGCCACTCAACAAACAGAGAAGGAATGAACGTCGCTCAGAGATCTTGGACTTTCAGTAGTAATTGAACTCTGGCTTGCCTCTCCTTTATGAAGAGTTGAGTGTGATTTTGATTTATGTAAAACAATTGCATTGTATTGGGTAGGGAGGTGGAACATTGTGCTTACATAAACAAACAGAAATGGGTGAGTATGTGTTCGGAAGGAGAGAGCTGAAGTGTAACAGCTATATGTTATTTCGTTTGGCCAACATGGTTTGTCGTATCTTTAGGGCATCAATTGATTTTTTTCCCTTGGTAAAAATCATTTTCCAATCAGTTTTGATGAGACAATAAATCGAGACATCTTTCTACCTAAGGTTGGGAAAGAGGATCAAACTGCTTCCTTAAAATTATTTTAGTGGGTTAATGAAATGTTGAGATGAGTGATATAAAGAAAAGTTTTCAAAATAGGAAATTATGGTGTAATATCTGGTAGTCTCTCCAAAATTCTCAGAATGCTGGAGATATGTTGGTTCCCTTTCGTCTCAAAAGCAAGTTATTTTATTCTTGAACTATGCAATGATTTTTATATGCGTGCATGTGTTCGTTTATTTGTGGGTATTTTCTTTTAGAACACATTCTGCAGAAACGTAACATATGTAAAGTGCATAACCATGATGCAGCACCTGTTGAATTATTAGATGGAGGCATCTATGTCAGCAGCACCACGCGTCATAACAGAGAACGCCTCGAACCTCACGAGCTCCCCGGTGGCCCCTATAATCATGAATGCACTCGCGGGCACCCCCTACCTGATTTCTCAGATCACAGGTAAGTTTTACCTGCTTTTGAAATTTAAAGGGAATCAGTCATCATATGTGTCCTGCTTCCTTTTCTCAACATTTTGTTTATGGCGGTTTTTTAACATGTCAGTTAAACTATAACTGAATTTTTACCTTCCATTTTACAAATCATCGAGAATGCATGTTAAAGTTTCTCACTATGATTGTGGATTTATTTATTGATCCCGGTAATACTTTCAGTTTTGTTTTATGTATTTAAAACTGCTATTCAGTACACACAGATTCACAGTGTAGCTTTATGGAGAAAAGTCCATCTTTATCCTGAAGAATACTATCTACTTTATGCTTTTTGATTTATTAATCTGCAGTAAGTACAGACATACCAGCTTACTTTTAAAAGTGTTTGTATGGTATATCTTTTTCTATGCTTTTACTTGTAACTTTTATCTATTTCTGTATTTAAAGTGTGTTTCTTATGTACAGATTTAAACATTTTTAATCCATTCTAACAATCCAACATTTTAATTGGTGTACCATTTTGTGACTTCTTACAACTTCCGTTCCAGGCGGCCCCGTCTTTCTGTATCTCTTTGGATGTAGCTGCTTCTACAGATTTTACGATGATAATTTGCTCTATGGTCAGTTCTCTAAGTGGGTTCTAGAAAAGCCATTAATTTTCAGTTTGTTCAGCTTTTCCTCTTTAATGATGAGAATTATGACTTCTAAGCTCTTTACATGTCTAAGGTAACAACAGAAGCTCTGCAATATTTTTCTCATCATAAAATTAATCCTCATTGAGAATTTATGAAACACATTAAAAAAGATTAAAACAAGAAACAATAAGAAAAAGCTAACAACAACAAATCCTTAAATGGATTCCTGCTAGAACTAAAATAAAAATTATTTTATGATCTTTTAAGGCCATGCATGGTCCACGGTCTCCCGCTGCACACCCTCCCTGGGGACTGTGAGGGCCATGGTGCTCAGAGGAGCTTCAGCACATCGCTTCCTCTGGCCCGAACGCCTTTCTCCCCTTCTCAGTCCTTTATCATTTCTGTCTGTTAAATCTCATTTTACAGAGCTCTGCCTAGAGACATGTTTCCTAAATCTCCCTGTATCAGTAAAACTCCTGCATGATTGCTGTATGTCCCGAACCTGGAACTGAGTTCCCTAACAGCACCCACTGTGTCTGTGCGCCCCGCCGTTGCACGCGGCGCCCGGAGGCAGACAGCTGAGTTCCGCCGTGATCGCCACACCCTCTGACGAGTGCCTTGTTTGACGTAGCGGGTTTTTAATTCATCTTTCCTTGTCAATAATTCAAACAGATTATTCGTAAAGCCAATGATTAAAATATTCAAGCAGGAAGTAAACCGGAGATCGATTTAATTCCCATAGACACCGAAGCCTACGTTTGAATACGTGGCATTTCCTTCAGAGTGTTAGTGGACAAGGCGTATTTCTTCTCTTCCAGGAGTTTCCACATCTGTAAAAGGAAGCTATTCATAGCGTCTTCTTTATAGAATTTCAGTGAAAAATATTAGCAAATGTATGTAAAACCTTAGAACAGTCCCCAGGATTTGAATGCTTAAAATTTATTAGTTTCATATAAAACTTAAACATGAATAATGATCATATGTCACAAAAGAAAATATACTTAAAATAGTCTGTGGTATTTTATAATATTTCTTTGAAGTGTTTTCAAAGCATTATGTAAGTCTAATCAAATGCATTTCCATGAGATTTTCTTAACTAGGCTTCACTTATATAGCCTAGTTAATAGTGTCACTTTATTTTACGGAGTCAAAGACTTAATGAGGACAATTATCTTTCATAAGGTCAAAACATCATTTTTAGGAGGGTTTGCTTGAGAGGAACTGGTCTGCTTAAGAAAACTTACATTTATACTATAGTCTTCATTATAATTCCATTCAGTGTTAATACTGTATAAACAGTTTATATATAAATTTATAACATTACAAAGGACCTCAGAAAATGTGCCTCATGCTATAGAACTAAGGAGAAAAATAAAGTGCTTGGAAGCCATGATTTGACCCTAGCTCATAGCTCTGTCCTCCTTCCCTTCTCTCTCTGAAGTGGTGGATCCAAACTTCCAAGGGCACTTTGTGAGGCGTTGGTTCCTTGTCTTTAAGTCCAGTGTTTCTTCCTACGGTATTCAGTATTCTGTTGATTCAAGGTTATTTCAATCATTATAACATTAATGTTGGGGGGGGGTATGAAGCACATTTGTCATTCTCTTTCCTGCTGCTCTGGAACAGCTCGGGGCACTGTGGTGCGTTCTGATAACCTGCTATAAGAACATCGCTGGGAAATGAATGGGAGCAGAAGAACAGAGCGCACGTGACATGGAACGGCCGCCAACGGGGGAAAGAGGAGAGCGCCATCCTGTTAGTTACTGCGCCACTGACATCTTATCAAAGAAAAAAGAATAAACTTGGCGCTCGTGACCGCCTCTCTGTAACACTTCTTCCAGTCTATATTTTTATATAACTGAAATTCTTTAAAAATTTGCATTTTTATTCCTCTAACTCAGTGGAATCACTTGGGAAACATTAAAAAGTTAGTGATGCCTCTGTCTCACCCATGAAGATTCTGATTTCATTGATTTCTGTGGTGTTTGGACAGTAGTATCTCTAAAAAAAGCCTCTTGCGACTACTTCTAATATACAGCCAAGGCTGAGAACATAGCTTTAAGCAAAGCTTTTTCCTATACTTTAGCTCCTTCACCTATCTAATTACAACTCATTTGTCTATATCTCAATTGAAGTGTCATTTTCTCAGAGTCGGCAAATCCAATATCCTGAGATATCCTTAATTTAAACTCCTATGCTATCTTGATACCTCCATGATCAAAACACTCATAAATTTTTACTGACAGAACATATTTGTCTCTTTTTTTGCCAGAAAGACCCTGAGAACAGGAGGAATCTGTGTTTTTAATCTGCTATTCTAAGTCCTTTTCCACTTCAAGTATGTTCTAGGCCCCCAATAAATTAAAAAATTCCGACCAAGAGCTAGAAAATTCAATAATAATATGTTCCATTTAAACACGTAACACTATAACTAAATTACCTATCATTTGCTGGATACTCATGACATAGCAATGGATTTATAAGCATTAGCTGCAATTTTCATTAGCCTTCCTATATACAATACACATAAAACAAAATAGCAAACTAAAGGGCTTAATAAAATTTACCAAAGTCACAAGCTAGGAAGTACCAGAACATAATCTAAACTCAGTTGCATTGACAACTCCACCTTTCTATTTTCTACTGTGTGATAATATATCTCTATAATCTAAGAAAAATATACTCTAAGGTTGTTATTTCAGAATAGATGAAGTCATCTTGTGAACTATCAAGATTTTATCGTTGGTAGTATTCAAACGAATGCTTTCTAGAGAGAACATCAACACGAATTGTATACACCACCACATTATCATGAATCTCATTATTTAAGATAACTCTTATGCCTTCTGATCCGTCTATGCAGTATGCACGATAGAATGTAATTTTGAGGTATAGCTCTAGTATCTTGACAGTGAAGATTTTTAATGGACATTTTAATGTAATATTTAAACATAATAAATAACATAACTTTGTTCAATTTGTATAAATTTCTGTTTAGAATGCAGGTGATTGCTTTTTTATTTTTATCTGAATATCAGTCAATACTAACAGTTATTTACTGAGAGACGAGTGAGTCTTTTGCTAGGCATGAGAGATTAGAACATACAAATTATAGCATGCCTGTTTTAATTAAGGGCATTATTTAGTGATTCAAATTTAAAATTTAAAATTATTCTACTTTTCCAGAAACACAGACTAATAAACTCACGTTAATTTGTGTAACTTAATGCTTAAAAATGCACTTCTCCTACAAACATACAGGATGGATAATATAATCACCTGCAGAGATGTATTCTCATCCTAGCAGCTTATTTTGAATACTGAAAACAAATATCATGTTTGCATTTCCAGGACATAGGGATATATTAAAACTTAGGGACAATGGATATTCAGGACGAGCAGAGAATGTTGAGCTGGTAAAATGACCTTTCGATGTGAATGCGCAATTCTGTTTTTGGTTTTGGGCTTTTTTTTTTTTAATCAAGTTTACAGAGTCTTTATCATATTGATTGTTCTACATATTTTTGAGTCCAAACTGAGTGTGGTTATTGCATTATTATTTTTCATTTGGAACTTATAGATTTTCTGCCAGTACCTTATAGGTCAATTTAAAAAAAAGATAAAGTTGTTATAATCACTCGATTTGTATATTTTCTAAAAGACAGTGCCGCGCTGGAAACCCTCGCCTGGGTCTGACAGGTCTGCAGTGTTTGCATGCTATACTCGCTGTGCCTTCAGTGTATTTCAGAGATTCTTGTTCATCAAGACACTGAAAAAGTTTCTAGACATTCACATTATTTATGTAAGAAACTAAACACGATAAATCGATTGTTCAGTAGTAAACTCTGATTTTAATGTTGATTTTACCACACTGAGAATTGCCTTTATGAGAAATTAACAATGTTTTATTGTCATTATGTCCTTTAAGCTCAAGGGAGTTTACACAAAAGGAGAATCATGGCATTTATATTTAGTTACATATAATTGTCATTTCTTGTTGACTTTAAACAATCTGCGAGCTATTCTTTCCCATTTATAACAAAGGTTATCAAAGTAATTTGAAAATATAAAAATTACACAACACAAAATTATTTGTGATATGGAAATTGAAACTTATCAGTCTAACTGCCAATTCTACCATTATAATTTAGCTAGAAATGGGGCTGTTCATGGATATTATCCACTGGGAAAAACATCATCTAAAATTAAATATTTTTACTTGGGAATTTCTATTAACACATACAATTAACTTGCCATAATAATCAATCCAGTATATGCTCTGGTCAAACTATGAAAATTCAATCTGGAATTTTTAAATAAGCATAATTAAATAAGAACACTAAATAAGAATAAGATGTGAATTATGATTTCGGCTCTGCTTCTAAATAGCTAAATTACTTTGAGAAGGCAATGTAACATTTTAAAATATCAATTCCTATTATTTTGATAACTGGACTAGAAAATCTCTTAGAACCAAATGTTCTAAGAGAATGTTCATGAAAATGAATATACTTCATCACATAAAAATAGTCTGTGTTCACAGATGCTGGAATTTGCTCCCCTGAGAAAGTTGACAAACCAATTTAACATAGTATTTAATTCATTAGATGCTTTTCTGAATCTCACCTTGATGCCATTTCTATTCTTGGGTCCTAGATTCTAACCCCATCTCTCGTTACAGTTGAGACTCTTTGGTCTTGGTGATTTTTCTAAATGTCCTAAGAAAAAGTACTTTTGCTCACCATAACAGATTACAAAGCACCGCTTACAAAACTTACAGTATAATTTAAGCAATGTGATATGTATTTTTGGTATGATCAAATAAATCTACACCCAAAATCTGCAAATATGTATTAATCTAAATTTGCAGGTGTCATAAATAATTTCAAATGTTCAACTTTAGAATCCCACTTTAGACAATAAAAATCTTTGAACCGTTTCCCTAATATTTCCTTATTAAAACATTTCTGCTATCTATGGCTTGATCCATCTAGACTTTATTTTCTTTTTTACTGACACACACTGCATCGACAGCTTAAATGACACACAGTAGCTGTTCAAACACATTGGCATATTTATTTAGTCTGCCTCAATTTTTTGACTACAACCTATATTAATGCTCTGAATGCAATAGCACATCTAATATCCAGAATCTAGGTCATGATGTGTATCTTACTTTTCGAAGTAGTCCACAGTGCACCATCTCCTCAGTTATGATGGCCCCTGGAAATTTCAAAAAATTGTGGCAGTGTCAAGTGCAACAGAAGTTCAGGTATGACCCTTAGCTACAGACGTGGTAAGAGTTTGAAATTATCTCTGCACCAGTCTATCAGTTTGGAAATCGAGAAAGTGAAAAAATCATTCATACCAAATGTTATTTGTAATTCAGATTCACCTTCCTTATGCATCTTCAAAGTCTATCATCATCAGAAGCAGAAAGGAGATGGTTTGCAGGCTCCTCATACATGTCATTAAGAAAATGACATATTTTTTCTTTTATAAACTTAGGGACTCTGGGTCATTAGGCACAGTGATTATTATTTAACAGAAATGTGATGTTCTTGACACATAGCCAACAATTCCTCTGATAAAAGCATCATGCTTCCCAGATCCATTCAAAGTCATAAAAGTAACGAACCACATTTACTCTGCCACCATGTACCCCAAAGATAAAAATAATGGCATCTGTAACCTCCTTAGACTTATCTTTGTGAGTGGCAGACGGAAAGCAACAGCGACAGTGCCTTTCGGTTTGCCCGCAGAAGGAAGAAGTCCGCTTTCGCCCGCGTGAAGGCGGGCGGGGCCTCTTCACTTGTTCTGCCTCGCAAGCCTTAGCAAGACGACGCGAGCAGAGATGTGACAGGTGCTCGTGCACAGGGCCTTGCTCTTCTCCCCTCCACACCCTTCCAGCACCGTGTGAATAAGTTAGGGGTGACCTGTTTGCGCATCACAGAGCCTATCTGGAGAGGTCTCGGGAATCCCGGCTATCAGGGATGAGGCCTCGGGCACAAAGGCGAGACTATTTTAGACCATCCCGACACTGCCAAGCTGTTGTCTCGCCACAGAGATCAGCCCACGTAACACTCATCAGTGACCCGCTTACAGCCCTGCCCAGTTGCTGAACACAGCTGGCACCCGTGCCCAGTCAGGGCCCCAGATGGCAACTCCGCGCAACTACAATGCACAATATCCATCCCCACCCAACTGTGGGGCACGGCAGTGGGAGTGGGGAGTGGGGGATGGGAGGCTCTTCCCAACCAAGGGGCCTGGCCGGCGACCTTGCTGACGGTGGAGCACGGGTGGAGGCCTGCCGCATGATGAAGCCAGCCGAGGCCCTCGCCCTGCGCCCGGACACAGCCTGCCTCCCAGCCTGACAGCAGAGCGCAGCCCACGGCCTGCCTGGGCATGGACTCCAGCCAGCAGCGCCATCCAGTCGCGGAGCAAAACTTGAGACACTAGACCAGGAGCGATGGCAGAGCCCAAACCGTAGCTCTGTCCAACTGCACAGTCCAACTAGTGGCCCCCCTACCGGGGCTCACCGCCTGCAACCTCACCTGACCACAGGCAACTGCAGAGCCCAGCTAGTGGCCCTACCCGACTGCAGACCACAGCCAGCACTCCCACATGACCAGGGAGCCCACCCAGTGGTTCCACGTGAACACAGAGCCCAAACAGAGGAGCTCCCTGTTACCACAGAGCCTGGGCAGTGGCCTTGCCCAGCTAGTCACCCTGACAGCGTCCATGCCTGCCCACAGACACTGCCAGCTGACCCATCCAGCACCCTGAGCTGACAAAGGGAACCTGTGAAGTCTAGAAAAAGAGCCCCCTTACTCAAATGTGCCACACCAATGCAAGGACTCCGGGTTCACGAAGAATTAAGGAAACACGACACCCCCAAAGGAAACTGGTCAGGCTCCAATAACTAACCCTCCAGAAACAGAGATCTATGACCTACCCGATGAAGTATTCAGAATAATCCTCTTAAAGTTCGGATGACTTCAGAACACACAGACAACTAAGAAAATTAGTTACACAATGCATAAACAAAATCAGAAGTTTAAAAAAGAAATAGAAATCATCAAAACAAACAAACAAAAAACAGGAATCCTAGAACTGAAGATTCTGAGTGAACCAAAGAATCACTGAAGGGCTTTGACAGAAGGCCCAGCCAAGCAGAGGAAAGAGTCAACGAGGTAGAAGACAGACCATTTGAAATTATCCAGTCACAGGAGCAAAAAGGAAAAAGAACAGAAAAGAATGAAAAAAGCCTATGGGACTTCTGAGACAACTCTAGTGAAACAATATCCACATCATGGAATCCCAGAAAGAGAAGAGAAGGAGAAAGGCACAGTATTTAAAGCAATAATGGTTGAAAATTTCCCAATTACAAAGAGAAACGAACATTCAGAGTCGTGAGGACCAAAGGAAGCCAAGTCAGTCAAACCTGAAAGGATGATACTGAAACACATGATAATTAGACCTGAGGCCTGAAATCATGAACCTCCTAGAAGGAAACACAAGAAAGCAACTCCTTGCTGCTGGTCTTGGCGACAACTTTTTTTTTTGATATGACACCAAAAAAACAAGCACAAAGGCAAAAATAAACAAGTAGGACTACATTAAACTAAAATGCTTCTGCATAATAAGAGATGCAATCAACGAAATGAAAAGGCAACCTAAGGAATGGGAGAAAATATTCGCAAAGCACTTATGTGATAAGGGGGTAATATCCAAAATGTATAATTCATACAACTCAACAGTAAAAATCTACGAGTAGCAGCACTAATGATAATAATACCCTGATTAGAAATGGGTGAAGGGACTGAATACACAATTTCCCAAAGAAGATAGTCAAACAATCAAGCTTTATCGTTTACTTTATGGTCTACATTTTTAAAGTTCACTTATCAATTTGTATGAACTTTTCATATGAAAATAAAACTATAACTTAGAAATATTTTTAAACAATAGACTTCCAGGTTATTGTTAGATTTTATGAAGGTGACGTTAATATGCATTTTAATTATATATTTCTAAAATATTCTATTTTTATTTTTGTAGAGATTCTAGAAATTTCTGGAATCTACATCATACTCGATCACCATGGAAGAAACTATCAGTGTCATAGCAAGGAAAGTCGATCATAAAATGTCCTGGTTAAAGCTTACAAAAGGGTCTTTAACATCATTAGTCATCGGAGAAAAGTAAATCAAAATCACAACGAGATGCTAGCTCATATACCCTAGTATGGCTATAATCTAAAATATAGAAAAATACAACGTTGGGGAAGATGTTGACAAATTGGAACCCTTTGGACATGCTGGCTGCAGTGTAAAATGGTGCAGCTGCGGGGCATTTTTGTACTTCCTCAGAAGGTTAAACACAGAATGATCACGATTCGGCAATTCCATCTCTAGGGATATACTCAAAAGAACATATACTCGTATACGTGCATTTACAGTCACACTATTCACAATGTCAAAAAAAAGTAGAAACAATCTGAATGTCCATTAATAAACCAATGGATGAATACGATGTGGTATGTACATATACACAATAGAATATTATGAAGCTCCCCCACCAAAAAAGTAGTGACACAGAGTATAGAAAAGATGAACCCTGAACACATGCTAAATGAAATAAGCAGGATACAGAAGGCCACTCATTTCCAATTCCATTCACATGACACATCCAGGACAGGCAGACTCACTGACCACTCAGAAGGGAAGCGGCGGCTATCAGGGACTGGGGGAATGGGGCCTATCGCTTCATAGCTGTTGGTTTCCATCCGGGAGATGAAAACATTTGAAACGAACAAAGTTAATGTTTGAGCAACATCTTGAGTACTAAATGTGACCAAGCACACTAAACTGGTAAATTTTACATTTTGTGAATTTTAGTTCAATTAAAAATTTTGGTTAATAAATAACACAAATAGGTGGTGACCAAAAATCTCCCAATAAAATTCGGCCTAAGAATATTATTCTCTGCTCTTTATTATGTGCCACACATTATATATTAAATGACATGAGGTTATGTTTTCAATTGATTATTGAGACTTTGAGTTTATTTTA
>NW_006440645.1:1505613-1518124 GCF_000325575.1 Pteropus alecto | reverse complement strand
TTTTTTAACCACGTGAGGAATCAGCTGTTGAACATAGTAATTCTTTGGAGTTTTAAAACATTTCTTTAAAGTTTAAAGTATTCTTTGAGAAATTATTTGAAATATCCTTGTATTATCCTCCCAAATACATTTTAATCAGTTTTATATAATTTTAAGTATTTAGAGACCTGGTAAATATTTTACTGTCAGAAATATAACATGCACACTTATATTATTCTCTTACTTTTAAAATATATGGAATAGTTTTAATTTTTAAAGTATCTTTACAAATTTTAATCTGTGATATTTAATCTTTGGAACTTGCTAGAGGTATTCTTATCTTTTTAACTTACAGATTCAGTTGCTTCTGTATCCGCTTTGACTCTTCTTTCGAGGTGATTTTTTGCTGTTTCACTTATTTCAGAAGGCGCCTGGGTAAAACGCAAGCCTTGCACGTTAAATAAATCCGCCTCTGGTTATCTACTAAGGTATTTCGTCCCTTCATGGCTGTGGTGTTTCAAGGTCCAAAATATCTGGCTTACTTTTTAAAAACTGTACGGTCAATATTTCAATGGTTGTTTCCCACTCTTATCCTGCCTTATGTAATTATAATCAAAATGACTACCTTCGGGTTTAAAATGCGACGATCTGACTGTGGGTTCTCCCCCAACTTCCCCCTAAACTATCCATGAAGCCACACAGAGTGCAATGACTCCAGAACTGAATGGTCAAATGAATTTTTTCCTCAGCTCTAAAATGGAAAGCATGGACAAAACTCTATCAATTTTTAGGTCAATGGATCTACAGGGTACGCTGGGGGAGGGGAAGTGGGATGTCCTGTGAAGATCGGCATGTCACGTGCTCTGCCTCTTATCTAATGAATAAACAATAAAAATAATTTAAAAATCAAAAAGAAAAGACAAAAAACAGCCCAAAGAACATTACAGACATCAGAGGAGGCTGACTCCTTATCTTCTCCAGAACTCAATTAATATTGTTTTTTTTAGCTTAGAAGCTGAAAGTACAAATAAACAAAAGGCAGATATTAGCCACAAGGGCCTTTCCAGGACGTCCGCTCCTGGCCCGTGTGACATAAATGATGACCGGAAGTAGCCCACTCGCCGTCCTCGGGCTTCAGGCAGGAGGTCTCTCTCGGAACAGTGTGGACGCTCAGGGTCCGTGTCACAGGTTTCAAGGCCGCAGGCGTAACCGGCCCACGCCTCCACCCTTTTTTCAGTGTTCTGTGCCCATGGAGACTGACTGCTGACAGGCGAGCACGATGTCCCTTTCCTCTCATCTGGGACGCCGAGCGGTGTAAATTTCTTACATCCTGATCACGTCTATCGACGTACCGTGCACTGTGCAGGACTGGGGATGCCTTGCCCTGGGGCTTCCTCGCTGCACACTAGGACACAGTGATCTGCACCCCACACAACACGTCAAGTCAACAGCTGTGTGACTGTGCTGCTCAAACTCTCTGTGTGGTCAGTCCCCTTATCTAAAACGGAGATCAAATAAGTACTCTGCTCATATGTGGTCCTTGGGATTATTAAACGAGTTCATATATAGGTGACTTTGAAAACAATGACTGTACAAAATGAGAACTATACGATTTTTGTATTATTTCATGAGAATGAACTATCTTAGTTTCGTTGATGCTTGTTCTTCTAATAAAAATTTATCACAAGATTTGGAGATGGACCCATGTAAATAACACAGAGATCGGCTCAGCGAGGCTAAGGACCCAACAGGACCTTGGAGAAGACACACTCCCAAAGAACCACTGACGGCGGTGCAGGCAATTAACTTTGGAAACAGATGACAAACATGAATTCCTGAATTTTAGCAATTTTACACATTTTATTTTGATTAAAAAAAGATACATTAAAAAAATTTTTTTCCCTGCACACTGTGTCTTTTAAAAATTCTGTAGCCCGTTTTCTGAGCTGGCAAAAACAAGAGATGAAATGAGACGTGCGAGATCCTGTTCCGTGGTGACGACCCCCACCCAGTCCCACTGCAGCCTCCACCTGGCTGCGTGTCAGATCCAACTCCCAGGCGAGGCTGGCCACCCCAACGCTGTGGGGAAACGAGCTCACCTCCAAGGGGAGAGCCCGAACGGGAGGGATCCTCCTGCACCTGCTCACGACAGGCTGAGTCACAGAAACAGAAACTCTGGTGCTGGGTCCAGGCAGAGCGGGCGGCAGAGAACTCCTCTTCGCCCCCTTTCCTACACTTTGAGTCACAGGGGATGATCCACATTCTCATAAATGCCAGAGAGGAGACAAAAATATTTGAAAACAACCGGCAGGTCTGTGGGAGCCTCACCATCTGGAGGAGGGAAACCGAGTTTGCCCAGACCATGGACTGGAGGAAACGATGGGCCACAGGAAACCTAGCGGGGCTCGCGCTGGGGGAGTAAGTCAGACGGAGAAAGGCAGCATCGGATGCGCTCACGTACGCGGAATCTGAACAAGCAAACTTAACAAAGCAGCGTGGAATGCTGGTTACCAGGAGCGGGGTGGACGGAGAACCGGAGAGATACTGACTAAGAGCACAAACTGGCAACTGGTGGACAAATAGGCCCGAAGCCCTACCTACCGCACAGTGCAGGCGGCACACAAACAGCTGAGTTACAGACATTACACTTGCCAGGAGACTAGGTCTTAACTGTTCCCACCACTGGAAGAAATCATGTGACCTGACAGAGGCGTCGGCTGCCACAGTGGCAATCGTACTGTGGCATAAATGTATTAATCAATATGCTGTACACCTTAAACATATACAAGGTCACACATCATTTAAATCTCAAAAATGTATTAATTAATTTAAATTTTTTTCCTAGTGATGGGAGTAAGGGGGATTTAGTCAGCTGAACCAAAGAACAGAAGATATTACATTTGCAAAAAAATAAAAAGTATGTGTGACATGACAGTAATTAAATTATACATGTATATAAAGTCATATTCCTGTGCATATTTGTATACCTAATTTCCCAATGCTTATTTTGAAATGCCATTGAAATGACTTGTGTAAAATCACTTTAAAGAATTAAAACATCGTATAAAAAGTTGACGTTACTCTGAATTAATAATTTCCATAACAATATTTTACTTCGCTAATTTAATAACATAACCCATAAACTAGACTGAGTATTCTATTAAAATATACATAGCCTAATGTAAAATTTGTTCTCTAATGAAAAATATTTTTGTGAAAGAGACATTAAATATTAAAAATAATGTTTTGTATTGTCAAATAACTCACTACAAAAATTACTCATAGCTGGCAGTGAGAATTATTATTCCAAGTGTTTGAACTGTTTTTGGATTAAATTGTTCTTTTCACTATTATTTAACAACTTCGAAAAATCATGATCTGTGAGGACAGTTACTTTGGGAAATAACATTTACTTCATAGAGTTTTTAACTCTTTGTTTCTTTTCTTCAAGCATAGAATACAATGTTTATTTCAAAAGTTAAGCGACTGAGGTTCGGTCTTCTGCCCTAGAAGCACACGCGTGGCCATGAACGGCCGCCTTAAAGAGTAAGAGGTCTGGGGATAGCGTGTTCTCTCTGGAGGAAGAACAGAGGACGGGGTGGTGCTCAGATGCAGTGCTCTGAGCCCTCAGCGTGGCATCGGTGAACTAGAACGGAAAAGAGCAACTGTCCTTTCAAAACACACCATTTGCACAGTCGTCGTCAAGACATTTGTGATTCTTTCTTTAGAAAGATCAAGGATCCGGTATTTGGTTCTTCCTTGAAAAGCTGTGTCCGTGGGTGCAGTACGGAGGCTGGCCTCAACTCCCGCGAGCTCCTTCTCCCTCCGAGTGCTCCAGTTCCACGCGGATGCCCCACCCGAGAACCCGGCGGGGCACAGAGCATCAGTTTTAAACATTTCCTGCTATTTCTATTTATTTAAAGGTTATTTTAGAAAAAAATATATTTTGCTTTAAACAAACATGACTGTAATCCGGCGCCCAGTGTGTCTGCGACACACTGCTGTTGCTGCTGGCGTTTACACAGAGCTCCCTCTCTGATGGCACTGGTCACACGGAGGGGGTGGGGACACGTGCGAGGGGCCATATCAAGCGCCTCAGGACTTCCAAACTGGGGAAGACTAAACAGACGCTCCATTGCAACCCAGGTGTGACATGCATTTTGACTCAATATTATTCAACATCTGTTTCTGAGTTACTATGGACAACATGTTTAGCCCATTTTTAGTGGCAATATTACAAAGTGAAAGACCTAATTTCACTCAGATTTCTGCTAAATGTCGTAACAAATATAAAAGATTAAATTTGAAAGTATTTGATGCTGCTATATTTACTGTATTCTCACTTTTAAAAGTATTAAATTATTTTTTTGTCTGAGCTCAGGCATCTAAAAATGCACAAATACATAATATTTACCCTAAGTGAAAACATTAGGGTGTGAAGACAATGATCCCTATCCTAAGTTAGTCACTAAAGACTCGAATGGCCATGCTTATCATTTCTGAGTGCACTTAGAATTATTTAACCCTCCTAGCTTCAACATATATGTTTTCCAGTGAAGCCTGGAAGTACAGTTTTAAATTCTAGCCTAGTTCGACCTTTTGTTTTGACATTCAGTCATCTGCTATTGACGAAATCCAGCTTGATGACTACATTGCTGAGGACATGCCTCACGGGTTTCAAGATCGCCTTTAATGCGGTGTTATTCTCCATTTAATCATTTCAGATCTATTAACGGTATCAGCAGAGTTCCTTAGATTGTCATTAAAAGACTTTAAAATAGCTCATTACTGCAATATCTTCACATTGCTCTATCTAGATAAACATTAAGCAACCATTACATTAAGTTTTGCCCATTAGATGAATATAGAATATGCTTCAAAGGCATAATTTATCTGCTCACCAGAGTTCGAAAAAATCCTTGCTTTAACTTTGATATTTGCTCTATTTACTTTGCACTGGTTCCTGAACCATTTATCTTTTTTTCAGTGACTTTTCTTATTCAGTAAAAATCAAGAAATATTTTAAAATCATAATCATGTTTTTTACTTTTAAATACTTTTTTAAAATTTTATTTTATTATTAGTTTCAAGTGCACAGCACACTGATTAGACATTTACGTGGTTTATGAGACGATCCCCCCGACTGCTCGCTCTCCCCTCGGGCCCTCCACCCACCCATTGCATGAGCACCAGCTGCATTCCCTATGCCGGCTCCCCATCCCCGTGAGCACCCGTCAACTACTGATTTGTGCTTCTTTAACCCGTCACCCCATTCTCCCAGCCCCCAACCCCCTCCCCTCTGGCCGTCACCAGACTGTCCTCTATATTTGTGAGTCTATTTTTGATAAATGTGTTCTTTTTGTTCCTTAGATTCCGCCTGTAAGTGAAATCATACGGTATTTGTCTTTCTCTGTCAGACTTATTTCACTCAGCATAATAAGCACAGATAAATAATATGTTTAAATTTCCAAAAGAACTTTGCTGGAACTTCTTTGTTCATTTGGCAAAAATTTTTTTTATTGAATATCACTTTATTTTTATCTAGAGCAAATGATATTTTTCTGCTTTTAGTATTATTCAAGTATGTTTACAAGTTATGCTAAATTCTCTCAAGCCCAATTTCTATGCAGACAAGCCCTCATTCTCAGGGGAGTTCAGAAAAACCCTGACATTCTGTGCGCATGGGCTGTCCGGGGTGGCTTCAGGGTTCCCTCAGAACCTGCAGACAAGCCTCTTCCTGGCTGTGGGCCCAGGACATCTCTTCTCTCAAAGCATTTACTTTCTTGTAGTTGTAAATTCTTTTCTGCTCCTTTGAGATTTCATCTTCTCCCAGCCTTTGCTAGTTTTACAGCCCGCGGAATGACTTTCTCAAGGACTTAGGCCACCCCTTTGAAAATCTAACCCTCAAAGGAGACACTGCCCTTATCCGCAGTGTCTGCGGGGAGAATAGGAGCCTAACTTCAGGCAGTGACAATCACCAACGCAGGTGGCCCAGTCACGGTAACCCACCTCCCGCTCACATGCACCGGAGTTTTCCCTCTCGCTAAGCCCAGTATGGAAAAGTTCCCCCAAATTCAGTCTCAGCAGAGTGGGGTCAAACCCTCTCCCTCATTGCACTAGTCATAAATAAAGCCTTCCTTGTCAGTTTTGCTTGTCCAGTGCAATGTTTTCTTCGACAGGGCTGTACAAGATTAATATTTATTCCTGAAAAAGTAAGCGTAGAAGCTAAAATTTAGGGCCATTTGATATGGGAGCCTCACAACAACAAAAACCTAGAAGAGTGGTTACTATATCAAGGCATTTATATGAATCAACTCACTGAATTGTAAAAACCAACACACACACCCCTCCCCATAATTAACATACAAAACAAATGCAATACTTCTCGATATAGAAAAATAATAAGTACCGGTAGTAAAAAGAGAAAAAGTTCTTATAAATTCTCTACTCCCAAAAGTTCTTATCTACTCCCATTATTGAATTTTCTACTTAAGTAGAATAAAACAAACATCAATAAACTGATACTTCTCAAATACCTGTATTTTCTCCTGAATGCCATCTATAATGGGGGTTCTAACTCTGCGAAAGGGGCAATCAAATGAAATGCACAGTAAGTCACGTGACACAGTGGGTGACTAATGGACAGGACTGCTGCTGAGAGCCACAGAGCTGCCTTCTGCCAACGGGCAGAAACGGGGTGTTCTCACACACGAGTATGTGCACGTCGTCTTACTGAATGTAGCTGAACGCCACATTCGAATCCTCTGTAGAAATACATATTTCCATGTATTCTAAGAAACTACTAAAATATCAGAATACAGGATTACAGATATTAGAAACAATGGAAATCAAACCATTCATTATGAAAGAATGGTTTATGTATCGTGTTTATAAATTATATAAATGATGTAAACCATAATTTTTTCACCTAACAGGTTACTTCTGAGTTATGCTGAAATGTTCCCTAAAATTTCTTTCTTTCTTGGGAATGTTGTAAACCAGAAGAAAAATTTGCCATACGAAGTAGCTTTCCACAAACATCTGCTGCTAAGAAAGTGTGTTTGGAGCTTGTGATGATGGATGAATTTTTGACAGGTAATTGCAATTCAGATCAGATGCAGACAGATTTAGTACCTAAAAGCTTCTAGTTTATTAAAATCACCATTGATTTATTTGGCACCCCTTCTTCCCTCCACACTGTCTTGCATTTTAACATTCTTTGGGAATTAATAATTTAGTTATGATAGCTATAATTCGTATGGTTGATTGAAATATATTAGATTTTTCTTGATTCTGCAAACAAAATTTAAAATAGGGAAGTGCTTGAAAAATAAAGCCATGTTCTTGCATTGTTATAGAAACAAAAAAATCATGGCATTTTTACAACTCTACTCATCAATAATTTGTCATTAAACATTTCCAATTTGTTATTCAATGTTTCATCTAGCAATTGATTAAGTTTCTGTGAGCAGATAATAGATGCAATAGCGACCACCCTCTTTTTCTTAGGTGTTTTTCTGGAAAATGACTCCTAGATGGAGATGTGCGTGCGAGAAGTGTCCGGGAGGGTGTCTGGGAGGGTGTCCAGGAGGGTGTCCGGGAGGGTGCCCGTGCACTTGGTTTAATTCCTGAGGGGAGGGAGGGAAGACTGGGGAGGGGGAGCGGGTAGAGGGGGTCCAGCTGCAACAACATAGCAGAGATCTCGGCACCGTCACAGCTGTGAGCACAGGGGCCACATCCTTACGCCTCTCCTTTCCTCCACGCAGACTGGCCGACGAATATGGGCTCCCTCCAGAGGGAGGAAGACGTGACCTCGTGTGAGGCAGCTGTATGTTGAGCCACTCAGCCGAGAGCCATGTCACACACCAACCCTGCCAGTGCAGCCGAGGGAAGGACCACCTCAACCTTAGGGGGACACCAAGGCAGTGGTAACATGCGTGTGTGTCTTAATTAGTTTCTAACAGTCAATGTTATTTTTTTATTTCAGTCGCAACATGTACATACCACGGAAAATAACAGTAAAATGAACGGACCTGCACCTGCTCTATTTCCAACACACTTGAAGCCGTCTCTGTGGTCACATTGCCCCTTGAAATATATCACCTACCATTTTCTCCAGAGACACTCAATTTTCTGTATTGTACTTATTAGCTATCTCTTATTGTGACACCAATGGCAATCCTCTAATACTCCAATGACACCAATAGTTACAAACACGATTGTGACAGACACGGGGCAATCTTTGGTCACATGACTAAGTTCTAACTGATGTATGTGGTACTTTTAGGTGGATTCTTAATCTGGACTGGCTTGAACGAAGACATGATGGCTGGAGCTTCAGCAGCCAACGTGGACTGTGAGTCTAAGGTGCCATGAACCCTCCGGAAAGTCCTTGTTATGTTAAATAAAGCAGCAAGTTAAAAGAGGTCCAGGGTCCCACACTGTAGTGCTGTGCCAATCCTACCCACATCACAAACTCTTTTATGAGACAGACACATGTTTCTATCTTATATCTGTTTATTTGTGTATTTGTGTATGTGTTTGTGTGTGTGTGTGTGTGTGTGTGTGTGTGAAGGGTTACTTATGGCCAATCATCAGCCTAATTATCTGATTAAGTTGTTCAAGTCTTCTCTACCCATAGCTGATTTTCATTTTTTGATTCTTTCCAACTATTTATTATACAACACATTGCTAAAAATAAAGCATTGTTATTATCTGTGTTTGGAACTTAGAACTTTCTCTGCTTCTGTGATGAACAGGTTGCTCTGTATTGAGCCCTTCTATTCTGATAGTTTGGTATCGGGGAGCAGACACCGCACACTTTGCTTCACTGCAACGTCCCCTGGGAGACTTCTGAGTTGCCTTTTCGTCTGCTTATAAACCCCTCTTACCACATCAACATCTATTTCATTTTATTTGCCTCTTCTCTATTTTAGTACCACTGGCTTATCATCACATCTTGGGGCCTTTAGTTTGAACCATTTCTCGCTTTATGGCTTTCTACAAGTTTCCACGCATGCCTCATTTCTAATATGCATAACATGAGATACGCGCTTTTAAAAGTTTAAGTTTGCAGTATTGTTAACTATAATGAGAAATGAAAAAGGAGACATTGTAATTGATGCCACAGAAATAGAAAGATTACAACGGGCCACTATGAATTGCGCATCAACAAACTGGCCAACCTAGAAGTGACGGGGACATTCCTAGACACGTACAACCTACCAAGACAGAATCGTGAAGAAACAGCAAATCTGAGCAGACCTATAATTACTGAGGAAGCTGATCAGTAACCAGATACCTCCCAACAAAGAAAAGCCCAGGACCAGATCTGGCTTTACTGGCGAATTTCAGCACACATTAGGAGAAGAGTTCATGCCAGCCCTTCCCAAGTGTTCCTGAAGAAACGAGGCCAGCACCACTCCGAGGCCAGAAACAGACAAAGCCACTGTGAGGGGAGACTGCCACAGGCCAACAGCCCTGCGAAACACAGACACAAAGCTCCTAAACAAAACACAAGCCAACCAAATTCAACGCACAGGAAAAGAATCGTACACTGTCATAGCGACAGCCACCTGATGTTTCTTCTGCCCTCAGATCATCTTCTTAAGAAGTGTGTTTGTTTCTTGAGCCCTGTGAATCCTGCTTTATTTTTCCTTATCTCCTAAGCCTTGCTCATTTTCCCCTTATTCATTCTCTTATGCGGTGGATCTGTGTAGATTCTCAACAGTTCATGCTGTTTGAAAACTGCCCTTGGCTTAGATCTCTCTGTAAATGTGTGAGAACGTCCTGTGCTTGGATGAGTTCATCTGTGGGGTGACAGGTGGACGTCGGTGTTCCCCAACTAAACGCCAGACCTGGAGGCCTTCTGACCTTGCTGTAAGGCTTTTCGGATTTGGCTCCCATTTCTTGGCGTTCAACATTGAGTCAATAACATTCTGAACAATTACCCATTGCACACCTAGCATTAATGTCTGCTCTCACCAGTAGTGTCTCTTTAACTAAAAATGACTATTTTATCGAAGACTTTGTGTACCCCTGCCCGATCTTATTTTCTAGTCCCCATCCCACTTTAGAAGTGACAGCCATACTTAATGTATGGCTTGTCATGTCTGTCGTTTTCTATTTTACTACGTATGTGTGCATTCATAGACTGCATAGTTTCGGTTCTCTGTGTTTTTGAAGTTCATGGACATGTTTGGCATGGTAACTATCTCTCTGCCACATGGCGTGTTTGCTCCACAGGAACCTTTTTATAGGAACCCAGGCTAGTACATGAGGGAGCAGAATTTCATTTCTTTCAAACACTATCTAGTGTGCTAAACACGTCACTGTTTATTTATCTTCCTGCTCGTAAAGAATGTTTTACACAGTGGTTAAAGACATGGGTTCTGGTGGCATTGCGCCTGAGTTTATATCCTGGCTCTACTATTTATTTGCTGAGTAACTTTAATCAAATCATGTGTTAGTTTTCATGCATATTTTTTCTAAATAATTTAGAGCTTTGTTTCAACATATGGAATGTTGGATCTGTGTCTGCCTGGGTGTGCCTCTGTGTGTGCTGTGAAACAGAGTTGGTTTTATTTTCCCCTTTGGATCAGAAATTACCCCATGATCAATTATATATAATCACTTATCTTTCTATTTTGCATATATCGAGACTATGTTTTAACAGGCATACAAGTTTATTGATGTAGTATCTTTTTGACTGACTAGTCTTGTGGCATTACAGTGATCTCTCTCTTCATAACGCAATTGCATAAATAATTTATAGATCTTGTCTCATATTAATATAGCTATGTTGTCTTTTAAAAACTGATACGTTTTGGGTGTGTTTCCCCACTCTGTTATGGGTGTCTCCTTGCAATGGGAACAATTTTTTTGTTCTTTCATCTGGTTACATTGATGAGCTTTCTTACTTTCCTTTCACTGTCTGAGTTTTTCTACTAGATTGGTGCTTAGTGGTCACTGGAGTTTGTGTTGGAGGATGCCTGTTCCCTCTACATGGGACAGTGTCTAGCTTAGGAGCCTGTGTCCAGTGACTGCAGGTGAGAGAATGGAGTGCTTCTGGGCAGGGCAGAACTATGGTGTACCTTGTGAGGACGACTTCGTGCATGTCACTGGGAGCAGACGAATATCTTCTTAATGGGACTCCGCGTTCCTTCATCCGCAGGGTCTTGCTCATGGCTTTGGGCTAGAAGTGAACACAGCAGCTGTCTGTGCCTTGGCAGCCAAGGGGTAGCAAGATGGGACTGTCAGATTCTGATCATTCTATATACAAACATCTCTATTATTAGTCATCTGAGTCACCTGTTTATGACATGCATTCACGTTACTGAAATCTATAACTTGCATTTATTATGCTATCTCTGTACCCTGCACTGAATGAGAGCCAGGAAGGGAAGGACTGGTCTGCTTGCTCAGAATTCTGTCCCCTTGCTGTGCATGTTGGAAGTCATCTTGGGGCAAGTTCTCCAGAAACACACCTTGAGAAGGGAATTTACGTGCAAGTGAGAGACCAGTAAGATGTGAGGAGGGCAAGGCAGGGCAGAGAGCAAAGCCCGGGCGCGGAGACCTAGTTCAAAGTCCCACGGGCGCAGCTTCGGCCTGGTTTGGCGGGGACACCTTCAGCTGCTCCTCACCCAGGTCACGGAGACGGCCTCCCTCGCGCAGTCCGCATCTGCCAGGGCCAGACGTACGTCCCGGGAGATCTAAATTCCCAGACGGTCCGGCTTTCTGCGCACAGGGACCGGCATCTCCAGACGCCTGGGCGGCTCTAAGCGCAGTCACAGGTGCCCGCAATTAGGACCAGAGCGACAGTAAAAGAAACGAGGCTCGAGGCTGTCTGCTGCCCGTCCCTGGCACGGTCGGATCCCCTGTGATGGACGGCCCGTTGGCGCCATCCCGCTACATTTCCTCTGAGACGGTGGATGATCGTAACTTCGGGGGAAATACAGTGGGAAGCAACCGAGCCCGGCGGCTGTAGCCGGCCCGGGGCCGTCCTTCCCTCCGCCCTGCTCTCGCCCGCCTGGACTTCCCGTGCCCGCGAGCATCCCTTCCCGCGGAGGGGCCTGCTGGCTGCGCGCGCCTGGGGCCCCGCGCCTTCTTCAGGCAGCGTAACTTCTCACTAGTCAAAGCGGGCCACGGGCTGACCGCGACTGACCCCGAAACACCAGTCCACGGTCCCGCTCGTCTCCATGAGGAGCCGGGTCCACAGCCCCCGGTGATGGGGCTCCCTGCTGCCCCACCCCCACGCTGGTTTCCGGCGCGGGGATGACGGAATAACACGTGAGTCCCTGCACTCTGGGGGAGGGTCCCCGCACCCTGGGGGAGGGTCCCCGCGCTGGGACGAAGACTTCTGCGCGGATGGAACCTAAGGTCGCAAAAGCAGGAGGTACACACACCGGAGTGTTGGTCACTGTCACTCATTGGCACATCCACCCGTGGTTCCAGGGTCCCCATGTCCTGTTTGATGTGAGGTATAAACTGCACCCTAAAACACAGTGACCAAGCACGCGGGGTCTCCCTCCCG
>NW_006440645.1:1449627-1505250 GCF_000325575.1 Pteropus alecto | reverse complement strand
CATATCGCTGCCGCCGTGGCCGTGGACACCGCCGCCGGGCCCGGGCCGCGGCCTCGCCACGCGAACCTGGCGCTCCCGTGCGCAGGCCGCTTGACCTGGAACCGTTAACCCGGTCACCTCGTCCCACGTGCCTTCCACGCAGGATCTGTCCAGTGGTCACGGGGTGACACACAAGGCCCCCCACGCTGCACTGCATGACCGCCCCCAAGGTCTGTTACCACGCCTCTTCTCCATGTGCTCATCAGAAGCTACCCGCTTCCCCCTTCCAGGCCCCCGACCGAAGAGCCCCATCACTCTTCACAGTGCAGGGTCCCCATGTCACCTGGCCTCAGGCGAGTCTGTCGCCACGTGCAGTGGGTCGCCATGGCTGCACGCCGGAACAAGTTACCCTGACGGCCCTCGGCGCGTGAGGCTGCAGTGTCGTGGAGGTGGACTTTTCACTTGCACAAACTCAGCAAACTCAGCTACACATAAATCACACTTGGTTGATCCTTTTCTCTAACAGCCGGCCCTGATCTCCGCAATAGCACGGGAGGTAAATCGACGGAGAGACAAGCTTATCTCCCATGGATTCTCTAGCAGCAGATCATGACCGGGCATGAACGCGGGTGCGCGGTACACAGCAGGACCTGCTATAAAGCCATGCACTACTCTCATGCCCATTCGGAAATGGCATCCTGTCGCTTGATCTGTTAAGTGCATCAGATCAGGGTAGTAATCTCGAGAGCATTCATAAGCCAGAGACCTGCCGATCACCACAGAAGATGGAGCCCTTGTCCTTGTAAGAGCTATCCAGTAGGTTAGATGCCAGGATATGAAAAGCAGAAGATTTACTGGAAAAAATGTTGGTGAAGAAAAATAAATGGGAAAAGGGAAGTAGAGGAACTATGGGAACTGCCAAACTGAAAGCAAGGTCCCAGCACTGCGCAGGACAGAGGCAAGGAAGAGAGAAAAGTGACGCAAACCACCATAAACAGCGCCGGCTGGGCAGCCGGAAGCAACCCCTGGTCTGCAAGCGCAGGAACATGGTGGGTAGGAGAAGAACTCGCCTTCCCTGGGGGCCGGGAGGGAGGAAGGAAGGACACCTGCCTTCAGAGAGACTGAACAACAGCAAGGACACCTCATTAAAAAACAACATATCAATTAAGTCCCATCAATGGAGAACCATCTAATGTTAAGAAAACAAACAATGTAAATAAATAATCGCAAGTCAGTTATTAGCTCCTAACAAAAATGATCATCCAAGAATAAAGGAAAAGTTCCAATTTTTAAATATTCAAGTTTTGCAGAGAGAGAACTTGTGCTTGTCTCAGCAGACAGAGGATTTCATGAGGGACAGTTTCTTAATGCAGATGAGACAATCTGTCTTTGTAACGAATGTTCTCTTTGGGGAAAAAAATAGGTTCCATTTCAACACTCCACAGTGATAAGCGAAGCATTTCAAAAATAGAAGCTCCTAGATGTGTTGATGAGACAATATGTCACTGCTAAAAAGAAAAAAAATCTGCTTGAAAAGGCTAAATTTCACCCTGTCCCCACATGCCAGTTATTTAAATTTCTACAGCTGTGTAGAGTTAGCAAACCTTATGGTTCAAGACATAAAAGAAGAGGTGTTCATTTTCTTCCAGTTATTGATGTTTTGTGAAAACATGCATTTCTAAAAGTACATTAAATTAATAAATATTTCCCTTTTAACATAATATAAAAGCACACTTCATAACATAAATTTAGTCTCAGGATTTATAAGGAAAACACTTAAGAAGTCATCTGTACACAGGTGTGTAAAACACAGGTCACCTGCTAGTCTTCACCCTGGTGAGAGTAAAAAGATATTAGACTTGGAATCAAAAACCCAGAATGCAGTTGTTGTTTTTCTGTTTTGCCCATGTGATCTAAAGCAAAATTCTTCATTGTCTGGTTGTCGATTGCACCATTAAGGAAAATTAGGAAGTTAGAGTAAATTCTCAAGATTTCTCTAGCTCTGAGAATTTCTGATTCTATGATTCGCAAGTTTCCCACCGCAGCCCCGTGTGTCAGGAAGTCCGTCTGTTAGAGAGCCTGTGCCTGTGCTGTCCCCATCAAAATACGTGCCATGCTTATACTTTTATTCAAAATTAAAAAAAAAAAATGTCTAGCTCTATCAAGAGTCACATCTGTCTGGAACTGTTCTCCAAAATTAATGACCAGATCAATCCTCTTAATATATGTTCGCATTGCTTTCATGTTCACCTGTGTAGCACTAGGAAAAACTACCACAGGTTCCAAGTGCAAGCGTTAGACCAGAGCCCCCGGACCCTGATGGGCCTATGTTGGCAAATAGAAGGAGAGGCACAGGGTTCCTAAAATGTGTGGGCAAAATCCCACTTCTAGCCTCTTCCTCGTGCCTGGGGGACACTGGATCAGTCTGGACTGTCCTTCGTTGCTGACATCTGAAGAGGAAAGCGGGGAACAACAAATAAGCTTAGCTTTGGTTTGACTTTTTCTGCAGCTGGAGGTTGCTTTTTCCACCATGTCTGCATGTTATCACACTCAAAATCTGAGTGTTTAGAGAAAACTTTGGTCACAGTATGTTCTTTTACACTCTCCAAAAATTTCTTCCATTTTCCTTTATTCATTTTTTTGGTACAGAAACCCAAAATGAATCATACATTTTGCTTTGTAATAACCTTACACATACCACAGAAATTTTATCACCACTGGTGAGTTCTCATCAGAATACATTTATTTGTGTTTTTTAAATATTTGGTTTCATATAATCTTATGTTGCTTTTTCTGTTTTGAGTTTGTATTTGAATTTTATTGGATGTTGTGAATGTTTGATGCCCAGATCAAACTTTCTTCATGTTTTCTTGTTTTTGGTCAAATGGTCAGACCTCAACCTACATGCAAATCAATTAGCTTATAGAAATAAGTAGATATGCAGCTCTGTGGGCAATTCCTCCCTAATTTCAAGACATAACCCATAAATATTACTATTATTTTTCTCTCCTGTTTCACTGCTTTGCTCTTTCTTTTAAACATTTTAGAAAGTGTGGGTGATAAAATTCATCTGCTTGTGTCATCTTCCCCTATTTGTACTCTTAAATCTCAAATGTGGAAAGTGGAACATGTCATATAAATGACTTATAAATCATGTAAAATGCCAGCTTTGAAATAAATAAATATGTCACTTTCTTTATGAGACAATGATTTATTCCCGATTTTAAAGATGTTATAAAGTCAATAGCTTTCTTATTTCTACTGTCACCTGGAGGTGATATATTAATATTGCTGCCATTGTTTTACTTGTCCTGACACCTCAGAGCTAATGCAGAAAAACAACCTGTTTCTTGTCTGAGGCATTGCTGCTTGTGTGCAGTCACCCAGAGATCAATACACTGATAACAGCGATGTCTCCAGTTAGCCTGCTACTTAGGTGCAGAGCAAAACAACGGTCCACACGAAAACCTACAGATAAAAGGCCACCTGAAATTTTGATTAAAAAAAAGCATGGGGAAGAGTTTAGTGCACAGTCCTTTGTGACCTCGGTTTCTTCGTCTATGTCCCACCTTCTACGTCCCCTTGTTTTAGGTTTCGATTCCTGTGAACAGACCGTTTCTCTAAGCAAAGCGAACTGAAGTTCTGTCCACTGGCAGGATGGCCCTGTCCCTTCAGCAGTGTCAGAGAAAGCGGCTGGAGAGCTGGGTCTGCTCACTTTCGGGTCGTGTCTGCACATCATGCAGCACCGTAGTAAACCAGGCCCCGACTTTCTCTTCCTTGTTCACTCAAGGAAGGACTTTCTCGTGGTGTTCAAACCAAGTGTGTGTCCCACCGAAAGTCACAGAGCAACACACTAAAGCCCAGGGTGACGGTGTTAGGAGGTGGGGCCTTCGGGACCGACTGGATCTGGAGGGTGGAACCCTCGTGATGAGATCAGCGTCCCTATGAGAAGAGACTGGACACCTTGATTTTACTCTCTTCTCGGCCCTGCAGTGACACAATGAGAAGACGGCCACCTGCAAACCAGGAAGCATGCTCTCGGAACCACGTCTGCCTACGCCTTGATCTTGTTCATCTCAGCTTCCGGAACTGGAAGAAAAATCTGTCTGACGTGTAAGCCACGCACTGTGTGGCAATTTGTCTGTCATAGTAATCTCACACTGGGAGAGAGAAGGTGGTGTTGCAGGACCTTGGGCTAATTTCTCATGTCACCTACTTGTGCCTTCAGGGTCTGGTTGGGTCCAATCCCATATAGTCCACTTCCGACTGACGGATGACGGATCGCTGCTGCACGTGGCCAGCGTTCCAGCTCGGTGGGTCCGCTAACTCCTGGTTGGTGGCGGGCAGCTGAAGTCTCACGGTAACGCGGTGGCCCATTCGGTCTCTGCCAAGGCCCAGTCGCAGGACAAGCTGCTTCTCAGGAGGGCGGCTAGCTGCAGAGGATGGCAAGGCTTTGCTCCCCAGTCTTCAGGGCCTGCACTGCGTTCCCCTGCGTTCACCAAAGGCCCCAGACAGGACCCCTCCAAGCTGCTAGTGCATCAGGTGCCACTGGATCTGCTGGGTCACGTGGCCCAAGGGCAGAGCAGCGGGCACGGCAGCCTAGACCTCCTGCAGAGGCTTTTCCTGTCCTGGACCCCACTCAAAACCAGCTTTTCATGCCACTCGGTTAATGGACCAACGTAACACACTCACGTTGCTTCTGAAACCCAGAGAGGCTCACCAGAGGCGCCCGTGCCTCGTTTCTGCTTGCAGTAGGCCAGGTGTGACCACTCAGCTTTCACCTTAGAGGAGGTACTTTGACATCTCACCCCTCTGGACATCTAGAAACTTTAGTGAGGTAGAAGTCTCTTGAGTTTATGTCGGATTTATTTCCCAACCCCTGGGCTGTCTTAATAAGTCTAGAGTAGTGGCTATTTCTACTTCACGAGATCCAATCAACATAACGTAATGATTCTTTGTCATTTCAGCAACTTCTTAATACCATCTATCTGAGATTCTCTTCCCTTTTGGTAGTGAGTTTTATCCCATTCATACTTATTATAATTAGAATTGATTTAGGACTTATGTCAACCATCATATTTGGCATTGTCTACAATTTTTATTTTTTCTTTGTTTTTCCTTTCCATTTGATAGACTGAATTTTCAATTATTTAAATTTTATTATATATGTAATACATAATTTTTCTTGTAGTTACATAGAATTTTTTAAGATCCATATTTATGTGTGTTGCTTCCTACTAACTTCCAAATATATTAATGTCTATATCTTTCTCCCCAAAATATAATGTCCCCTTTCTTCTCCAAGTCCCATAATTCTGTATGTGTAGATAATTGATAAAGCATGTTATATATTTTTGTATTTATTATTATTCTTAAATTGTTTTTATGACAATAGATTTAGGGAGGAAAATCTGCCCCCTGGGGCATATGGTGGCTAAGAATGCATTTCCTTAATCTCTTTTCTTGTGCCATTTAAAATGTAACATCATGAGATATGCTATCAATAAATTATAGAAATTTGAAAAATATGTGTGAAATGATTAAAATATATAAGAACTTATTATCTAATTACAATTATTTTCTCATTTTAATTATAGAAACTTCATTTTCCATTATAGGTAGCATTCTATGTCTTTTGTGTATTCATAGTATAGAGAACGCTGTCTCAGGGTAGCAAGATTAGAATATTTTTTGTTAGATATTACAAAGTTAATTTGTATCTATTTTGTTTATTTTATTTTCATATTTTTAACTGTTTCTTGGTATAGATCTTACTATTACTAAATAATTTAGTTATATGTATTGTTAGTTAATAGCACCACTTTAAGTCCTTTTAAATATTTTCGTTGAAGTTTAAAAATGCTTTTGGAAAATAAGCATAAGTTCCATAATGTCAGCGTCTTGCTGAAGCACAGTTTAACCCGCAAGGAAGGGTGTGCTCTCCAGCATCACACGACCTGACTCTGACAGACAAAAGCTACTCTCCCTCAGACCATTTCAACATCTGTGTCCACACTGGCTCCGGTCATACCCAGAAGGACACTGAGACAGCTCCACTGAGGCCACACGCCAGAAACTCTCACGGGGCTCCCCGCTCAGTGAGGCCGGAGTTCCTCAAACGTTTTCCTCAATTGTCCTAATTGACTCATTTAGCTAATTAAGTAGCTTAACCTTATACATTTGGTTTTTATAAAATTAACTGTTAAGCTATGAAACCAAATTATGTTAGTGATAATCAGTTACTGAACATTTTTGTTTGAATTCTTTTTTTTTTTTTAACTTTAAGGGAAGCCTTAGACTGAATTGCAAAGACATTTTTTGTAAGTAAATTCACCATGTATAACTTTGCTAGTGATCAGGGGACTTGTACAGTAAGTGAAAGGACGAGCTATGACTCCCATGCCACGGCCGCAGACTCCCACAGCAGGCAGCGTTTCACTGTCCTGGGGGCTGCATACCAGGAAGGCTTCCGTGTGATGAATTTATCAGTGTCTAAACTCCCCGATGAAAGATGGCTGGTTTTGACCTTAAAAATGTGGATCAATCAATGTTACTGAGGACTTTTCATCACTGAAAATTTTGTCATTTATACTTGAGACTTTGATAAAGTTTTAAAGTGATTTATTCTCAGATTATTGTTGTAGTCAGAATTTTTTTGTCTACTAAGTTTTAGAGATAAGGACTTACATCTATATGCGGTATTTGGTGTATGACTTCAGTCATAATGGCTTTCTGTTTTGAGTTTAGTAACATTAAAGAATTATTAAATTTAAACAATAATCGTTAAATAGCCAAATATTAAATGCCAGTTTATGACTGCTTGAAATCATTCATCCCTTTGTTTGAAGTGCAAATTTTACTTTGAAAATTTTATAGCTATGCTAATACTTAACTAACATAACGCATGATAGAAATGCTGCGAAACGGAAGTTGACTGAAGCTCGGCATCCTGCCCAGCGCACGGGTCCTCGGTGGCGGGTGCACCGCCCGGAAGAGGAGGAAGACGAAGCTGCGGCCCCTTCCTCGGAGGAGTCCAGGACAGCCCGCCGAGCTATGCCCTCGTCTGCTGTGCAGCTCCTCTGCGTTTCAGCACCGCGCCTAGGTGGACCGTGCCGGGCCTCCCTCCAGCGCGCCGCACCGCGTCCTGCTCCCTCTGACCTGAGCTGTGGCTGTGACGCACTGGCCCAGCTCTTTGCTCACTGACCATGTCCCAGGCCATGGCGTGCATCTTTTCATATTCTTCCCCACAGCCTTCTCTGTCATCCAGAGAGCGAGTCCCTCCTGTGTGCTCCTGCAGCCCCAAAGTGCGGGGCAGCTGATCCCACCTACCCCACTGTAATTCTCAAAAACGGAGAATGAGACAGATAATACATGACCCAGCTTCCCATCTGTCAGCGGGAAATTCCAGGAAACTTCTGACAAAATTCTTAGCGGTCCCAGATAATTATAGCACAGCCTTGATTATAATATCTCACTTCTCTTCATTTCCTACTGTGTTTGCTCCTTTGCTTATTACTCTGGTTCTTCGTATGCTCTGCGGAGAATATCTTATCAGACACGTGTGCTGCAAATACTTCCTTCCACTCTGTGACATGTCAAATCTCTCTCTTAATGGTCACTTTTGAAGATATACATTATATCATATATTACATATATTAATGTATCTCAATTTTTCAAGTTTCTAAAACTTGTGAGTTGAAGAGTCATGGGGTTTTCTGGGAGGGGTGTTGGAAGAGGGCAAGACAACGTTCCTTCCACTTAGCAGAACTGGGCTAGGGAGATTTTTAACTATTATTTCTTCAATGTTCCCTCGGTTACATTCATTAAACTCTAATTTTTTTGCTTTGTAATTAAAACAATTTAAAATAATAAAAACTTAAATTTTCTTGATGAATATCTTTAAGCTAGCTATACAACCCATTTAAGGTAAATATCCTCTCACAAGCTTAGAAAGTTATAGTTCTATAAATTTATAACGTATTTTAGTCAAATAATTTTATGTTTTAATATGACTAATGAATTAGAAGAGAGGTGATCTCAAGCTTAATATTTGGGTCCTCTTCTCTAAAATGAATAAGCCACAATGAATTCTACATTGGTAGAATAACTGAAGAAAATGCTTAATTCTTGTATTTAAACTCAATATTTTAAAAGTGATATAGCAGACATCTACAAAAGAAAAATTTACTCTTGAATTTTTAATTTTTGCATTGTATGTAATTTTATGTGCTCATTACTCTTTGGGGTGCTACTAATAATTAAATTATATAACAGATGCATAAATGCATTACTACATGACAGAAGGTACTGATTAAAATGCAGGTGCTAACTGGAAAATATGTATGTATTATTTATGAGTCCCCCAGCACTCAGCATAAGGACACATTTCTCCCTTTGTTTAAGTGTTAATCTCAAAGGACCTATCAGTAATTAAAATAAACACAATAATGTGTAACCACTGTTGAGATTCTGACTCAGTCTGTTAACTCCACACAACTCTGATCTGCTGGAATTTTTATTAATTCATTTCTGCTTCTTTGAATATAATATAGTTTCACCAACAGATTTTTAAAAGTGAATAAACCAATCTTGTCTTTAAAAATATCTAACTAAGAGGGTTAATTGTTGGTGTATTTTTAGCACAAAATTGAGAACATTTATTTTAAGGGATCCTAAGTTTAAACAAGTAAACTGATAAGTGGTAACTTGTTAATGTGAGAACCTTCTAAACTGAGTAGGAAATTGCAGATAAAGTGTACCTCCTCATTATTAGGAAGGACAAACATGACTAAATGAAATCTAAATCTCATACCATTCTAAAAGGTTTTTTCTAGATAAGTGTATGATACGTGTAAATTATTTGGTCAGGGTTCTGTGACTTTGGTAAGCAGATATACTTTTTCACTGGTTTTGGCTTGTTGTAGAAAGGAAAGAGCTTGAGAAAACTGCCATCCATGGTCATGATTTGTAGTATAACCTTCCGATCAGTTTGTAAAAATCATTTCAGACCAGCACTGTCTTCCAAAATGCATAACCATATGATATAATGAATATTAAAGATGATCACTATTTTTCTCCAAATATGAAACCCATAGCTAATGAAAAAACAAAAGAGGCATTGTATATGTAGCATGGATAAAGAGAATGGTTTTCTTCATAGAAAGACATTTTATCACAAAAGCAACCATTTTAAGATTCATTGGTTTAATATTTATTACCTTATTATTCATACTTTTAATGAAAACAAGTATGGTATCTATTTATTATGCTTTTTTTGTGAGTGAAAACATAGAAAATGTAAGCATAAACGTTAAAATAATAGGTGTCCATCATAATTTCAACTATAACTTTCTAACGCTATTTGATATTATACAAAATGTCTTGAAATGATTAGTTTTTTCATCTATGTGCTTTGAAACATTACAATTAATTGTGTTCAGTAAAGGACCACAAGAAATATACACATGTTTCCCTGAGGTCAATCCAAAGTAATAGCTTTTTTAATGGACAATTTAAAAATTATAGAAAGGCAAAAGATTCTCAAATTAGCAGAAATTTTTAATTTTGAATCACTCCCAGTTTCACTTTTATTAGTAGAAATCGTTGTTTTTTGTTTGTTTGTTTTTTATTATTTATGCCTACAGCATCTGGTCTCACATCCAAGTACTAACTAGGCCCGACCCTGCTTAGCTTCTGAGATCAGACATCAGACATTGGGCTTGTTCGGGGTGGCATGGCCGTAGACCATTATTGGTAGAAATAGTTTTTAGTAAAAGAGACAGACACCCTTATAATACCTTCTGCAGCAAAGAATGTCTAGACTTAAAATGAGCTTTATCTGGGCAAAACACATACACGTATATTGTAGGCATGCCTCAAAATCTATTGACTACCAAACAACAGGCATATTTTTTTATGTAGGCAGATTTCATGATCAGAAAATATATCTCAAATACACCGAGAATAAAAAGCTAAATTAAATAAAATGGAAATTCCAATCTTAATCTAATCTTCCCTGTAAGTAGTTACATTAATGTATATTTAACAGGTGCATATGTATATATATTATGTATACACACACACACACACACACACACACACACGTGCGTGCATATGTGTGACAGTTGGGTTGGTTCTAGTTAAACTCTACCGACAGAGGCCAGGAGAATGTAATTTATAACAACATTTGGAGCTCATACATATTTGAGCAGAAAAAAATAAAAATACAACTTCAAATGTAAAGAAAAATAAAACAACCTTTACATGACCTAATATACTAGAGTGGAGTTAAGTGAAGAAGCGAAAAGAAATCGTCTCAGGTTGGTTGAATACAAGATAGGAGAGTGTCGTCCAGGTTTATTACTTGTGTAAAACAATGTCTTAAGCAAAAACTCAAAAGCACGAGCAGATTTAAAAAAAAAGGCTTGTTCATCGAAGGTCACTATAAACAAGTTTAGCCAAAAGACAACAGGTAGGAGAGGGATCCAAAGTACAGGAAAGGGACATGACGAGAGATGCCAAAGGCTCCCAAGCACTCGAAGAGGCACTCGAACTCACGCAAACCGAGATGCCAGTGACTGCGCGCATCAGATGGCACACACTGAAAAGCCGGACAATGCCAAGAATTTCCATGGGTTTGGGGTGCAGGAAAATTTCCATGGGTTTGAGGTGTAGGAAACTTTATGCTGGCACTGCAGCTTTAGAAAGCAAACCTATAATCCACTGATCCAGTGTCTGAATATTCAGACACTGAGCAATTCTCCAGCAGATCAGTGAGACTCCATATACATGACTGTGGAACAATAAATCTTCCCTGGATTTCTCAGTGTCCTGTAAAGTCTCAGCCTTCCGAGCCACAGAAATTATAGAGCATAAAGACAGAGATGGTATGCTTTCCTTTCTCCAGAAGCCTTCTGCATTTCACGAAAGAAGAGAATTTGGTCTGTAGCCATTCGACTCCTTAATGGTCAACCTAACTGCTCCATCTCAGAAGATACCATAAAACCACCTCTTCTCCCCTTGAAGTAACCCAGGTTAGGCCTGGGTTAACCATAGCGTGGCCAAATAACAAGGAGAACTGGGAGGGATTCAGAGGTTGTCCAAACAGGTATTTACATTTCAAAAGGGATGAACTTCTGTGTGTCAATCTGGAGAGGCTGGTTTTCCCTCTCCCAGCTAGAGGTCCACATACAGGCCATGGGTGATATTCAGAACCCAGAAGAGCTCCCACCGCTATCACAGGAGACTCCCAGAACCAGGCATGCTGGCAGCCGCTTGTTTCCCCCATGTAAGCAAAGTACACTCATACCGTGGTCCCCTGCCTGAACTGTGCAGGGTGAGATCTAGCTCTCATCCTGGTGCTGAATGGCTGAGAACTGGGGCAGACACCCTTATGTAGGGCACAGGGAAACCGATGGCTATCAGTGAAACCGATGGCTATCAGTTATCATAAACAATAATGATCTACTCTGGTTCAAAAACTTCATGTGTGCTTTTAAATTACTATTAATAAACACAGAAGTTAAATGCCCCCAAACATGTCCACTGCGGAGCTGCTCGCGTGAAATGAAGGTGGAGGCTATCTCGGTGGCCCCGCACCCCAGGAGTGGGTCAGTGCCGACGGGTCTCTCCTTGCCCAAAGCTGCTCCCTCTCAGAGCTCCTTCCAGCTGGGCCTCAGCTGCAGGCTTCTGTGTTCATCTCTGCTGTGTCCAGTTCTGGCAGGCATCAAGCTAAGTTAGTTTGGCCGGAACCCCCCTGCTCCGTATCTGACTGCCCTCAGCACCTAACTCCGCACCTTGACATCTGATCACCTGGCCTGCCTGCAGCAAGAAGCCTGTCAGTTTGGCCTTACCTCTCCCCCCGCCCCCAGCCCCTGATGCTTCTTCATGGTAATGTTCCATCCACTGACTCTCACTGATTTCCTGGCTATAAATCGCTGCTTTTCCTCATACCTGGAGTTGAGCCCAACCTGGTTCCCCCACTGCAAGCCCACACCACTCTGGTCCTCACAGCTATCATGACCCCTCCTTGAATAAGGCCTTTCTTACTATCTTTAACAAGTACCACGAATATTTTTTTAACGATGTAGTGCAATATGAATTGGAACTTGAAGTAATGGACATGAAACTACTTAGATGGACATCAAAACAGAGTTGAGTGGAATAAACAAACAAACAAGAGAAATCATTTCATGATCCCATTTACATAAATTAAAGATATATATATATATGTAGACAACTACAACACATGTACGAAACACATACACTCAAAAGTGTAGCTATCAAACACATTAGAAAAGTTGCATAGGGCAGTGGGAAAGGAACAGGAAATAGGATAAAGGAAATATACAGATGTATATCTTTAAGTGAGAAGTGGTCTATTGATAATGGCATGAAATGAGGAATATTGTTAATGCAACCCTCTGTCCTTGATGAGAAAGAAATAAAAATGTGTCTGAAATATTTAAAATATTGCTTAGGTTAATCACAATCATAAATATTCAAATTATAATTTACATTTGGACTATCACAAATAGTGATATCTTTATATCCGTTTTAGAATCACAGGCTTTTAAAAATAGTGTAACATTACGGAAATGGAAATGAAATGTCATTATCATACTTTTCCAAAGTCCTTGCTGGTATTTGAATAATCTAAAAATGGCAATTAGCATTTTATCTGAAACCATGATTATTTATTAATGCTAATAGTGTTCAAAAACAAGGCAGTAGGTTCCAAATGGAGTCACTTATGCTAAGCCCCATGTCACCAAACTGACACAACTTAATTACAATTAATCCTTTCTCAGGGACAACTTATGGCTCCCGTATTTGTCTCATTTAGTGTCCTAAGAACGTTGCTTGGCAACCATCCAGCAATACGGCTGGACAGAAACGTGGGCTGCATCGTCTGTGGGTGGGGTGTTAGGACTTGCCAGCTCTCGGGAGCAAGTCTCCTCTCTTCGGCTGTCTTTGGGGATGGCTCTACATCTTGGCTGGGTTGGTGTCTTTTGCATTCTCTTTGGGAATGCCTCTTGCATCTGTGGCGTTGTCTGATACTACAGACACACCTTGGAGGCATTGTGGATTCAGTTCCAGATCACCACAAGAAAGCAAACATCACACAAGTGAGTCTTGCACTTACATTTCAACATTTAATACTTCTGTCTTCCCTATAAATTGTTTATCTGGGCATGTCATTACAATAGTTTTTCTATGAGAAAAATTAAAGGTGATATAAATGATCCTATGATTAGTAGAATATATTTCAGCTAAGTACTGAATACATACAAAAAGAGAAATACTATTAAGCAATATATAAAAATGTTCGTTTATTTATTTATTTAGCAGTAAGCACATGCAAATAAACTTCTATCATATATTTATTTATACTTGAGACTGACAGGCAATGATCCATGATCAAATCCAACTCACGACCTGCTTTTGCAGATAAAGTTTTATTGGCGCACAGCCACACTTATTTGTCTATGACTGTTTTTAGTCTATGACATTGAATAGCTGTTACTTATGAATGACAGAGCCTGAAATGTTGACTAATTGGCCCTTTAAGGGAAAAGTTTTCTCCCCTACATATTGTTAATGTTTCCTTCCTTCCTTCCTTCCTTTTCCTTCATTCCTTTCTTCCTTCCTTCCTTCCTTCCTCCCTCCCTCCCTCCCTCCTTCCTTTCCATCCATCCTTCCTTCTTTCTTTAGAGAAAAACCCCACATATCTCACATATTATCACTCTCCCAGAGAAAGACAATCTTTCTGCAGGAACCCAGATATAAGGTCATTACAATTATCAACTGAAATTGATTTTAATGCATACATAAATCTCAGTACTTCATATTAAACTTGCCATTGCTAAGTATAAGTGGCAAATATTTTTTTCATTTCTTAATGGGGATAGTCAAACCTAATAAACAAAATGACATTCTTCTAATAAACATACTTGCTCATGTACTTCAACCACAATATTTTCAGTACATTTTGCTAGAGCAGTCTGGACATTTTCAAAGATGTTTACTATTTATCACTTAAAACAAATATATGTATTTAGAAGTATGATTTTATTCTCCTTTTTGGACAATTTTTCTTTTAGGTACTGAACAGTTTATGATGCAAAGAGAAGCCAATAAAACATATATAGTATGTATGTATGCATGTATGTGTGTGTATGTACGTATGTGTACACACGCACATGAACACACACACACACGAATAGAAAGGACTTGCATTTCGAAGTTTTGAGCAGTGAGTTTAAACCACAGAGTTGACAGTTTAGCAAGACATACAGAATGTATTTTGAGTTAAAATTAATGTAAACAGACTGTTTCTGGATCATTGTTTTAACACACTGACCATAGAACAGTTTGTGTTTGTGGCAAAGACCCAGATGTGAAATAGGCTAAAATAGAATTTGGCAGAATTGAGCAGCTTAGAAAGAAACATGTTCCTGTTGGAAAAGTTGTGACTCTTAGAAAAATAACCGACTTGGGACAATTTACAGAATTTTAAAAAAATTAATCTTTTCCTTTTTATTTTTCTCTGCCAGTATACAACCAGCCACCTGTTCTTCCTATTACCTGGGGAAAAATTATAAGAGAGAACATCTGGGTGATTTAACTAAAAAATAAGATTGCTCATTACACTTCTGAATTTTTTTCCGGCAAAATGCTGACAGGAGGAACACAAAAAGATTGGCATAATGGCTTTTCTGCACAAGTATGCACGCCTGGTTAACTTGGAACTAAATGAGAGAAAATATTTATGAATCAAATTTAGAAATTTATCTTTTTAGAATTATTCTTTTCATTTTATTGTAGCCATTTGCAACTAAAATCAATGTGAGTTTATTCAAGAAATCTCTATCAAGTTGGTACGTTATTTAAGAAATACACTAATGTTTAACAAATATATTAAATCTCATGCATCTAAGTGAATACGTTCATCGAACATCTGAAAGAAATCGGTATACTTATTGTAAGTCTTCTTTGTGTTATTTTGCCCCGATGTTGAAAATGCTTTCAGAATTTGACACATTGTTTAGGTATATCTAAAAGAATAAAGGTTGTATTTTATTTACTGTGTATTTAATATTAGAAAAGACCAATAGCCATTTAAAAGTTAAATCCAGTACCTAATATATAGAGCAGGTTAGGAAGTATCGCAAAGAGAAATACACTTTAAAAATAACCTTTATCCTCCACTTGAAACTGCCTTCAGGTGACCTGTGTGGCCGGGACGACTGGAGGGTCACCTGGGTTTTACAACACTAACCTACATGGCTGTATGCGGCGTCTCCACTTTCTTACATCTGCTAACAATTAGCTCAGGCATCTCTACTTTCTCGTATTTGGAATATAATTAAAATAATTTATCTTATTCCAGGAAGACAAGAACTAATGTCCAGGCTACTGAAACTCCTTCACTCTGTGAAATGTCCATCTTTGTTTCACTCAGTTCTAGCTCTAAAGTGGCCCAAGCATCCGTGTGCTCAGGGTTGTGTATGATTACAGAACTCGAAATAAATGTCATTGATTCCTGAAACACTGCAGTATAACAAAGGAGATATTGAGATAAACAAATTACTGTCTTCAATATTTTCGACCTATATTACAGTGAATAGATGAGCAATGAGGTGATACGCACACATACACACACCTAATCAATTCTTCAATTACTTTGCTATGGTTTTCTTCTATAGGTAAAATGCAAATCATAGTAATCCTTTTGCTTGTAGCATATGGAAAAAACAATAACAAGTGTACTGTAAGTATATTTTAAGTGTTTTAAACATAATAGTTGATTCGAATGACAACATTAATTTTAGAACTTAGAGGAAAGTTAAAAAGTTTTCAATAAACCTTTCATTTTAAAATTCAGATAAGAGAGGTTCAGAGGAATTTTTTATAAATGTTTTTATCTTTAGAATCCAACTTAGAAAAAGAGAGTGACATATTTTATTCCATTTATAGGGAATATAGTTTTCTAAGTATTGACGATATACGAAGTGCAGGCGGGGTTGCTACTTTCTAAAATGGCAAACTAGATCATTTTGCGTCATCGCACACCTGCCAAGGAGACAGACTCTGTGGGAGCAAACGACGAGAGTGGGGAAGCAAGCGGCACAGTGACAGTCGCTGTGTGGCGCACAATGACGCCAGCCGCACTGACGCCCGAGTGCTTTCCTAGGTAGAGCGGCGCTGGGGACCTAGGAGGTCGGGGACAGCAGGTTCGCACGCTACGGGGAGGAGAGCCCGGCAAACGTCAGCCTGAGAAGCGCGTGCCAGCCGGGGCGGCCTGGCCGCTGCCCCAGGCCTGCGCGGACCCCGGCCCTGACGTCCCGCAGGAGCAGGAAGACCACGCGAGAGTGAGACCCCCGACCCCGACCCTGACCCGACCGCGGGGGGCAGAGGCCCTCTACGCAATCACGAATAGAGACACAGAGGTGACGTGACTGAAACCCGAGGACAAACAAAAATAGACCAAAATAAACCAGACCGCGGGATGTTCAGATATCAGAGTTATAGGACATCGAGATGTTCCAGGAAGATTTAAAGTATTGAGAAATATCAGAAAACTATAAAAATAGAAAATTAAAATTAAAAATATATTTAAAAAATAAAAAGAATCAATCTTTGGATGCTACGAAAATAATGAAATGGACAGCTGAAACAAAACTATAATGTCTGAGTTAAAGAACTTATCGTATGAGTGTAACAGCACATACAAGGCCAAACCAATAAACTGGAAGGCAAAGGACAGAGAAGTGAAAGTTCAGAGGGAAAGTGGCCGGCCCCTGCGGCGCGGACAGAGGCTTGGAGCTTGGCCGGGGTCCTGATGTGAAGGCAGCGTTGAAACCCTGCTCCGGCACTTCACCGCCGGCTCTAACTCCGTCTTTCCCTTCTCCTGGGCTGTGGACATTTGAGGACAGGACTGTTTTCCACCTTTACAGCCTATGCGTCTAAAAGAGTGCCTTACACGAAGTGGGGCTTGAAAGTTAGTCGGTTATTTCAGTTCAATTTAACAGCTATTATGCAAATTACTGCTGTGAGCTGGACTGCATGCGCGGCGTTGCTACAGAAAGGTGGATGATGCAGCACTGGCTGTTAGGGAAAACGTTCTTCCGCCTCATGCTTACAAATGAGCAATCCCGATCACACCGATAGCGGCATTAGGCCCCCTCATCTCAAATTACCTTTCAGAACCTACAGCACTCTCAATCTGATAATAGTAAGTCACTTTTTTCTTAAATATATTCCATTATCTTGAGTAAATAAAAAATAAAATAAATACAGAACACATCAATGACAGAATATATATTCGTTACATGTGTACATGGAACATCTACAAATATTGACCATATTCTAAGACATAAAGAAAAATTCAATACATTTCAAAGAATCTGAACTATTCAGAACAGATTATGATCCCTTTAACAAGAGCAAGAAATAAATAACAAAAATATAATTAGAAAAATTTCATATCTGTTTAGAAAGTGTATATTATACATATTCACATATCAAAAACAATAGCAAATATATATAAAAGCTTGATGTAGTTAAGTGTTTTGGAGAGAAATTTATAAATGAAAAGGTCTATATTACAAAAAAAGGTGAAAATGAATATAAAGAAATGAGATAATAAAGATAAGAAATTAATGACACATAAGATGGATATAGAGAAATTATATGAAGCCAAAATTTAGATTTTGAAAATACAAATAAAGATGATAAACACTTGACAATGCTGAAGCGAAAATAGAGAAAAGATACAAGTTGCAAATGTTAGAAAGGAGAAAAGAATTTTTACAGGGGAAAAAAAAGCCAGATAAACAATTAAGGTGAATAAATAATCAAAGTCACTGGATTCAAATATAAAATTTAAAAACCATTGGCATTTCTGTATTCCATCAATAACTTAATAGAAAATACAAAATGACATGCTATTTATGATAGCATCAATAAAACATTAAATATCTCATTACAATCTGCAATACATTTGTTAAAAATACAAAATATTGAGAAAAACAAAGCACTATGTGAAGTATATATGTATAGTAGGACAGATTTAAATTTTCAATTTTTATGAGGTTTAGTTGTCCCCAAATTGATGCCGTATGTAGATTAAATGCAATATTGTACATAATCTAAATAGTGTGAGAGTTTGTCAGCAGACTATCAGAAATGGCAATGGAAGCCTTCAGTCAGAAGGAGCAGAACAGAAGACAGAAAGCTGTTTCTACACAAAGGAGTGAAAAGCACTGAAAATGAAGTAAAGAAGATAAAATATTTTTATTAGTGTAAATGCTCTAAAAGGTAATGAACTAATGCAAAATTAATAGCAATGCATGTTATGTTTATAGCATACACAAAAGTATTTTTATACTTGCTTTAAAATTTAATAATTATGTATAAATATTTAAGAAGAGATTAAATAGAATCATAAAATACTCAGTTGAGCTAAGAGAAGTCAGAAAAAGTGGAAATACATAGCAAGTTAGAAGAATTTATTCTAATCATACCAATTCCAACATAAATTTGAATTATGTAAGTAAACCAATTAAAAGAGATCGTCACTGGACTAGAAAAAAAAATCCAACTGTATGCTACCTACTAGTAACCTACATTAAATATAAAGAAACAGATGGGTAAAAAGTAACAAGATGGGAAAAAGTCATACCAAACATTAAGCAGAATAAAGTTAGAGTACTTAGGGTTTCAATATACATGGTGCAAAAACTGACAGAATTTAAGGGAAAATAAACAATTCTAGAATTATCCAGACTTCAAAATTTCTCTTTTAGCAATGATGGAACAAGGAGGCAGACAAGCAATATGGATAGAGAAGACCTGATCAATGCCATCAACTCATTTTACCAAACTGACACGAAACTGATCAATAGCAGAATACACATTCACCCTAAGTGAATACGTACCATTCACTACCATAGACCACGTCAGAGTCCAAAACAGATCTCAACACATTAAAAGAAAAGATACCATACAAAGATGGTCTCAGACCATACACGATATAAACTGTGAATCAATAACAGAAAAATACCTAGATAATTTCTAGGCATTTAGAAATAAAACCACTCACTTCTGATTAACTCATGAGTTTAAAATAATATAAATGGAAGATAAAAATACTTCAAATAAAAATAAAAATATATTAAAATTTGTGGAATGAAGCAAGCTCTGAATAAAGAAAAATGTAAGCACAAAATGCTCATATTAAAAAAGGCCTCAAATCAGTAACATAAGCTTTTATCTTGAGAATCTAGAAAAATAAGATTAAATTAATTCTAAGTCTAGCAGAAGAAAATAAAATTCACAGAAAAATTAATTGATTTTAAAATCACAGAATAAAATGTACAATAATTCCATTTTCATGTAATAACAACAAACTGAAATTTGAAATAAAAATGCCATTTATATTAGCATTAAAAATTAAATACTTAGATGTAAATCTAACAAAAATATATGTAGGCTATGTATAATGAAATATCAAAACATTAATGAAAGAAATCATAGAAATCCTGAATTAGAGAAAAGATATGTCACCCTTACAGACTGGAAGACTCAATATTGTTAGGTTTCAGTGCATTCCCAATCAAAACCAGGTTTTGTAATCAACTGATTCTAAAACTTATATACAAATATGACAGAAACATAATAGCTAAAACAATTTTGAAAAAAAAGCACAAATGTGGAGGAAGCATCCTAACTGTATTACAACTTACAAATAAACGTGGTATTATTGAAAGAAAAGACATACAAATCAATGAAACCGAATTAAGATTTCATAAACAGACCTACACAAATATAATCAAGTTATTTTGGACAAAGGTGAAAACATAATGCAACTATTTTTTCTCCACAAAAATTGATGGAAACATTTATATTTCAACAAAGATAGAACAAAATAAACCTACATACATTCCTCACGCCTTACACAAAAATTATCCTTAAATGGATCATTGCCTAGATAAAACAACAAATTTTAAACTATTAAACTTCTAGAAGTTAGGCGTAAATCTGTGTGATCTTGAGTTTGGAAGAGTTTATGATCTGACATCAAATTCATGATGCTTAAAAATACATATTATAGTTTGTCTTTATCAAAATTAAAAACTTTTACTCTGTGAAAGATATTAAGAAGATGCTTAAAAAAAAAACACAGATTAGAGGTAAACATTTCCAAAGCACATATCTGATAAATGACCAATATCCATAATCCATAAAGAATTAAAACATACCAATAAGACAGGGAGCAAATTATATACAAGCAGCAGGTCTGAACGAACACATTGATGACGAAGAGATATGAATGGCAGAGAAGCACATGAAATGGTTCTACATACCTTTAAGCATTAGGGAAACGCAGATTACAGCCATAATGACATGCTACCACACACTTAATAGGACCACTAAAATCATCGAACCTGACACTGTCACGTACTGTGAAGGACAAAAAAGTGGTACAGCTCTCATTCATCCCTGGTGAGAGTACAAAATGTCACAGCCACCTTGAAAAACCACACCTTATAAAATTAGATATACATCTACCACGCAACCCTAAAATCCCTCCTCGAAGTTTTAACCCAAGTGAAAAGAACACTTGAATTTGCACCAAAAAAGGTCCATGGATAATTATAAAAGCTTTATTGATAATCACCAAAATCTGACAACAATCTAGGGATCAAATGCAGTTCCTCCAAACAACGGTGCTATTTAGTAATAGACACAAACTATTAACCCACGTATTTAGGTATTAATTGTGTTAGAGGCTAAACCCATAACACTACTACTGCATGATTAAATTGATATGATAGACTAGAAAAGGCAAAAATAAAGGAATGAAAAATAAATCAGTGATTACTAGGGGTTGGAGGTGGACACGGCCTGATTAAAAGAGAACCTGGCGGGAACTGTGGGGTCATCTCAGTGACGCTCTATGTTATTGTGGTGGTGGGTAAAAAATGACTGTGTATTTGTCAAAACTTACAGAATAACACAGCACACAGAGTAAACTCTAAGTGTATATGAATTTAAAAAGTTCAGTCATGATGTTCTGATAATTCGAGATGGAATGCAAACTGATAAATAAATTTACCTGGTTACATGTGAACTGCATACTAGTGCCTGAGGCAGTGGAAAAGGAAAAAGTTGACCTACATAACCTTGGGAAGGAGTTTATGGTTAAAGATCCTAAGAACTGTACGTAAACATCAGACTCCAGTAAATCTGCTTCTCACAGGTCTCAAGATACCGTCCTCCAAATATGTATTGATGACAAAATGAAAACAGAAAAGTGGAGAAAACAAGCAGACACCACCTTAACTAAGTGATGGAGGTTCACGTGACCAGTATTAGAAGATATGAAACGACGTTTTCTCTGATAAGATGTATCAAAGAGGAAACATCACATAACTTCAATTCGACGGTAGGAAAACATCAGGTACTGGGGAACGATGTCAAGTACAAAATACTGGACAGGTACCTTTGAAAAGAGTCAGCACCATAAAAGACGAAGGAAGTCTGGGGGACCGCTACAGACTGGAGGAGATCACGGAGATATGACGGCTTCAGATCAAGTGGACCCCGGATTCGGCCATGCCATCCACTGTGGGAAAACTGGGGAGCCCCACCCCACCCTGCCCCGGTCCACACGGCCGGATCGTACCGGCACTGCCTTCTCAGCTCTGTAACTGTGCTCGCGCTGTGTGTGTGTGTGTCAGGCATAGTGACACCAGGGACACTGGCTGAGGGTGGACAGACACGTCCTTCCAGCCTAGGCGACGTACCCGTAAGCCTCAACTTGTCTCAAGATAACAGTAATTTATAAACAGCATATTCAAAAAATTTCAAAGCAACTACCAATTTATTAATTCTTCCTTATTGAGTGTTCACTAAGTCCCTTGTTATTTTGGATGTAACATAATTGTTGAGACAACTAAGTGAAATTTTCCAACAGTGCACTGAATTGAAATACTTATTGTATGCTGGAATTTTGTTTCTCATTTTATTTCTGTCATTCCTTATTAATTTGATTTAACACTAAATTAATAGATGAGACAATTTTATAAACTTTAACATTTGGTATCTGATATACAACTCAGAGCTACATAATTCATCAAATGCTCCAAAACAAGAATAAACATAATTAATTTTAAGTAAGTATGGGTGAAAAGTCAGAGATTTATGTAGACAACAAAATGTCATAAGCTTTAACAAAAAAAATTTATTCTATTTCTCTGTCATAAGGTTATAAAATTCCAGAAATAAATATGTATTAGTCTTAGCATAAAATGCAATTTATATAACATTTTTAAGTGATTATATTTTCACAATAATGAGGCTAGTTTTCCTCTACCCGATACAGTTTAGGATTATGCACTGTTCCATTACTCTCATTATTTATTATGATAAGATATCTTACTATCTAACGATTATTTAAATTATTTAAACCAAGGACATGTTTAACCATCTCTTTGAAACATCTCTTTGAATCGTTTAAACCAAGGACATGTTTAACCATTTCTCTAGAATCTGCCTATAATTGCAACCATGACTAATGATATCCTATTGTTCGTTCAGAAACAGCTAATGTCCATTACAAAAAGTAAAAATTTAGAAAAATGTATTTATTATTTCTGAAGAATTGTAAATAAACATATCCTGTGCATTGTGGAGTGTGTCGAAATTTGACTCTGCAACACAAATATCTTTTTTACACCTTAAAATATTAAGATTGAAATAGTTACATTCACAACATATTTCTGAACTAGAGAATGCTTAATTTGAATAATTCAAATTGGCAAATATTTACTAAATACTGGGTGCTGTGGCTATATAGCGAACTAAACTGACAAAATTCCTACAGTCACATAGTTTACTTTCAAAGGAGGCAAGGAAGGCATACAACACTCTAAGTAAATAGGTCATTCAAGCCGGCAGGTTTTAAGATGACGCCGCTGTACTAGGGAGAAAAATAAAGCAGGAGAGCAAAATAGGGAGAAGAATGAGGTTGCAAGTTATGCTCTTACTTACAAGGATAAAAGATGGGTGATCGTTTTAAACTTTTTACTTTGAAATAGTTTCAGAATGACAAAAAGCTGAAAGGCAGTAGAGAGTCCTCGCACCCCTTAGCCACCTTCCTGTAATGTCAGCATTTAATACCCATGGGAAAATTATAGTCTATGAAATTAACGTCAGCACAATACTACTAAATAAAACTTAGACCTTAACGCGCATTTCGCCAGTTTTCCACTAGTATCCTTTTCTGATCCCGGGGCTCAGCCAGAAGGCCAGGCTGCGCTCATTTCTCTTCCTTCAGCGTGTTAGTCACTCAGCTATTCACCACTGTGATATTTTTTAAAAATGCCGGCTATGTCTTTCCCAAAATCTCCCTACACTTGATGTTTTCTCACGACTGGCCTGGGACTGTGGATTTGAGGATAGGATATCACTGAGGAGAGGCGCCTTTCATATCTCAAGAGGTATGTGATGTCATTATGACACAGTACTGCTGAGGGCTACCTGATCGCATGGTAAAGGTGATGTTTGTGAGACTGCCCCAAAGGAAAATCATTACGTCCCATGTCATGCTCTAGTCATTAGAAATGAGTCACTGGGCTCAGCCCACACTTGAGGTGAGGGGAACACACACCAGCATCTGGAGCAAGAATTATTAGAACTTTTGGGAACATATGTGAAAACCACCACAGCGATTAGGAAATATTTTGAAGGAATAGTTTTGGATCATGCAAGTATCCTGCTTCTCCTTGTGAAGTTTCTTCCTCTGCGTCTACCATTCACCAGTGAGTGTTGTCTCTCATGTTCCAATGGCAACTTTTTACTTCCCTCATCCAAACGTATTATATTGAAATCTGCCGCCCTCCACTTACTTATTGGCTCAATCATCCATTTGTATTAGCAGGCACCGTGGATGCCATTTTTTTATTTTATTACTTGATCATCTATTCTGACTCAACCCTCATTGTAGGAAAAAGAAATGTCCAGCCCGGAATTTACAGTCCATTTTGGTGAGACAGAATTGAAGAGAGCAGAGTCAATTTCTCTCTTTTCTTCTTTTCATTCCCCTTCTCCTCCTCCACCTCCTTTACTTTAAAAATGCCAGTTCTTAGCTTTGCACACCTTGGACAGCGTTAACTCCTCCAGGAAATGGTGTGTGACAATATGCAGGGGTACTGCCAAGCGGGAAAGCTCACCCCAGCCCTGGTGTCTGGAATTTTTAATAGGAATGGATTCCATACTGCCCATGTGGCTGACCTCTGACCTTCGTCCTACCAGTGGTCTGGCTGACGCTTAGTCTCCAGTCCCTTCAGAAGCAGAACTGATATTACACAGCCCCAGCCGTCACAAATCATTCCGTTAGACTATCTGGTGGTCTAAACGCCATGGCATTCTGCGACCCTAACCGACACCCCCAGGAGTCGGGGGCCAAGGCCAGAGACCTCCCTTTGGGTCAGGTTGGTTCTGCACTAACAGGCTGCATCTGCGTTTTGAAACACACTGCACCAGAGAGAGCTGGAACTACCTACAAAAATAGCAGCAAGATTAGAGGGGCTGCTGAGAAAGGCGGAAAGTAGGCGCCTCTTCCAGCAGTGTCAAGGACAGGCAGGCTTCTGCACATCCCGTCCAAGCGGGATGTGGACAGCCCAACAGCCGTCTTCATTGGAAAGTGGACTCCAGCCAATTGACGTAAGGCAAAGAGCAAACTCAGGGTACATCACCACTCTAGCTCGGTGAAGGAAGACGGCATCGGAGCCAACAACTGTCTTACGTGAACTTTCTAATATCGAGAAGCAGTTTTCTTGTCTGAATGCTGACTTTTAAGAGGGTTCAAATAAAACTTCGAAATCCACACTTCAAAAGTACAGCTTTTTCCTTTCAAATCTAATGTTGACGTGCTTTAAATGAAGTGCCTTACTTTCTTTTACGAGGCAACATGATGGAACAATGCTCATTTATCCGGACATTATAAACCTTTTGTCTTGTTGTCCACAAGAAAATAAGTGGTTGGTGGCAGCACTTTCATCACCTAAATAAAAGGACCACCAATCCAGACTTTAAACTCAGCATGAATCATCTTCAAACATGAAATACACAATATATCTGGAAAAAGTAAAACTTTGAAAGAATTCGTCATGAGTAGTTCTTCAGACAGGAGGAAAATAACCCAAATGGAATCAAAGCAATGTCAAAAAGAGTAAAACTGTAATTGTAAATTCACAGTTACTTTCGTTTGTTTGGTTGGTTGGTTTTTCTTTTATTTCTTTTGTTCATTTTGTTTTAAGAAATTCAAAGCAAAGGGTGCAGGCTAGCTCTCTACTGCCGTAGATGGCAGAATCTGCACCTACGGATCCTTTGAACCAACAACTGTAAGGTCTTGTTGGTTTCAAAATACATGAAAATAATGGCGACTAAACTGGGGGTGGTAAGTGGAGGCGAGGCTGCCTTAATTCCCTGCATCGTCCAGAACTCGGGAAAAATGTTAATTTAACTTTAATACTAATAATTTAAGCACACTTTCTGTAATCTACAGGTTATCCAATAAAAGGAAAAGAGTATGTAACTCAGAAACAGATCTTTTCCTCCACTCTATTGTTTCTCTCAAGAAACCCTCTTAGACAACTGTTCCAATTTCAGAATCTGTTTACCATACATCTCTTCCCTCCTTCTACAATATTTTTACATCACTTGACCCTATGTTTGTGACCTGGCATTTTATCTGCTGTTTCAGTCACAAAATTTTTTCTAAGCTTTGTCTATTTTGCTCTGTAACCCATCCAATTAATATTTTAATTTTAATTGTACGATTTAATGAATTTTGACATACGTTCTTACTGTCAAAACAAACCAAATACAGAATATTTCCATCCACCTAAAAATGTCTGTCCTGCTACTTCCTTGCTCATGTCATTCCGTCCCCATCTATAATCCACCAGTAATCCCTTTCTGCCTCCGGACGGCGTGTTTACAAGCAGAGTGCCGAGGAAAGGTGATCGCACTGCCCGTGACACCCCGCGCAGGGCTCCCTTCCCTCTGTGCGCCCCGGCAGCCACCACAGCAGCCCCTTTCTCTGTGCGATGGGGTAACAGTCATTACAAAGATGGAACACAATGTGTTCACCCAGACACTTGGCGCATCTTCAGTTCTGAACTACCATTAATAAAACTACTGTGAACATTCGTGTCCCAGAGTGTGTGCAGACCTGTCTTCTTTCATCTTGGGCAACCACCTATGAACACAACCGAGGGGTCCCATGGCAAGGGTGTGTGTGGTTTTCTGAAGAACGGCCACACTGTGGAGGGGCCCGGGGTCAGTCTCCGCTTCTGCTGCTCCCACTGACACCCACCGCGTTGGGAGTATGGCAAACAAACCAGTATGACTTCAGCATGGGCCTGAGACCCAGTGAGCTGTGACATCATGTAAGCCAATTTTATTCTTTTTACCTTTTAGACATTTATTAGACTTTCTAGTAAAATGAGATACCTGGTTACTTTATAGTTATGTTCCTGAGTTTCTAGGTGATAATTCATGCCATTTCAAAGGTTTGGCACAGGAGCCTACACATTCAGTCTCCACCAAATACAACTGAGTTCATTTTCCTGAAGAAAAGAACTTCGGAATAGGTAATCATATAATTTAATCCAAGACTATTTATTTGAAGACTACCTACCACATTTGCTTTACTATATTGCATTTTAACTATTTTAACGTTAAAATGTATTCTAAGAAATAAAAGTAACATATTTGTAAGTTAAAGAAATGTTTATAAATAACTTTTATATTAGGTAAACTCTATATCAATGGCAGAAAAATTATTCTTTAATAAATTATTATAAATTTTACATATAATTCACTAAAATCATATTACTACTATTTTTGTAGACCATATTTATCTTATCTGATTATATTTTTATTCTTTAATTAAATTACTTAATATATTTTTAAAGTGACATGTTATGGATGACCTATATCAAATTACTGACATCTTCAATCGAATCTAGTCTGTGGACCCTAACATTTTCCTGCACGGCAATACCGTTAATACAGCATCAAGATACTGGTAAGTGGACGGTAAATTATTATAAATGGAGACTATTCTTAAATCTAGTTTTTGATAAATATAAATCAATGATGAGACATTATCTGATGTGAAAATATAATCTGACATGAATGCTAACCAGGACGAAATGTGGACCAGCACAACAATCAGCCGTTACTTATGTTTTGCGTGTTTGATTTAAGGTTTCTGTCTCTGAGAACTGCTAGTGTCCCTCTCATACAAGAGCTTCGTAACGCGTTTTTCATAACTTTTACGATCCAATTTTTCCTCCTCTTTATTTATCATACAGCTATAACATATTTCTTACATTTTGCAATTTAGTGTCACATCAAGCTATATATGTTCAAACTACAAAGCTGCTGGAAAATTTAGAAACATTAACATTCAAATGCCAACTTATGGTTGCACCCTCCGTAAAATATTATCTACATAATGCCAAACACTAAAGTGTGTCTCTTTACTTTTGTGAATGAGCTAACATTTTTCAAGTCTACACATCTCTCTCTCACTTTATTCAAGGCATATGTAAAATTCTTCATATCTGATGGAATCAGTATTTAGGTAGCAATTGTAATTTCACCCAAAGTTCATTTTTCACTCTTGGATGAGACTGGAGTACACCCAAGCAGAGCATAAGGAAATATTCATGCACATATGCGTAGAGACTCCAAGGCAGAGCTTTCGCTCATTTAAATTAGCATACGAAATCATTTTATACACAATAAATCCAATACGACAACACCAACACACAGAATGCAAAGCATTTAATGATTTCACAAAATCTGTTCCTCCGTAAAATTTAGTGTGGATTCTTGGCAGGATATCATATTCCTTGCAGTATTAATCTATTCAGTCTTACTTCAGAACTTGTGTTCTTTACTAAGACGTGTGGATATGTCCCACAACTAATAATCTTGATTCATATTATTTTTTTATGGATCAAAATCTTTAAAAAAATATATTCATATCTTGCATTTAAATACTTTGCAACTACTTAAGATTCAATGAAATCTCCAGTATCAACAGATTTTTTAAAAAATATGATTGACACGCAAAGCTGTATATGTTTAACGTATACCACTTGATGAGTTTGGAGATAAGTATGTGCCTGGGAAACCATCACCATAATCGATACCGTAAACAAATTCATCACCCACAACATCCTTAGTTGTGTGTGTGTGTGTGTAAGAACACTTACATAAAATCTACCCTCTTAATACGCTTTTAAGTCTACGACACAGCGTTGTTAACCACAGTCACCACGTGTGACCGTAGATGGGTAGCAGTTGTTTTGCGTAACAGAAACACTGTGCGGTTTGACCAACACCTCCCCATTTCATCCTCCCCCACGTCCTGCAGCTACCACTCTACCCTCCGCTTCCATGACGGTATGAGGATTGGACAATACAATTGAGGACACGGCCGTCAGGGTACAGAGAGCTCAGGGCGATGAGTGACTTGTCACCTTAGATGGTGAAATGAGATATGACTAGATTATAGAAGACGGCTTAAATCTTAGATAAAAACAAGTAAAAGTGAGGTTTGCAGGTCTGTAAAGACCAAGAGGGGTAGACAGCCGACTGACACGGCCTCCTTTCCACAGTATTTTTATTAATTTATTTTCTTTTAACAAAGAAAACTAACACCTAGTTTGGTAGCAGCAGAGTGATGCTTATCGTGACATCTCGATTCAGAGGCCCTGTCATGTGGGATAACACTGCACCTTCACCTTAGAGGAATGCACGAGGCCCTGCAAAGTGGAGTTTGAGGATTTAGGATAACTTTCTGGTCGTTTACTAGGAGAAAGTGGAAAGATTAGGGAGAAGTGACAGATGGAGTCGGATGTACGTCGGCACTTATCTCTATGAAGCTGACGTAAAGTGGAGCAGAGGTTGGCCCGCTATGACTCTTGGGGACAAGTGCAGCCTGGCGCCTGTTTTTGTAAGTGGAGTTGTACTGGAAGACAGCTGTGCCCACTCGTTCACAAGCGACCTATGGCGGCTTCCCCACTGCGATGGCGGAGTGCTGATGACACCACTGTCCGACCGCCGAAGCCTGAAGTATTTACATATGGCCCTGGATGGAAAAGGTCTGGAAAACTCTGAAGATTAATAAACTATGGAGCTCAATTTAAGAGTATCTTGACTGACAAAATGGGTGTGAGTACGGAGGACGTGTGCTTGGCACAAAGGGATTTTCCTCCCCAGCTGCAGTCGCTGCCCACCTGACAGCTCAGCGGCACAGCGGTCGCCGTGGCCCTCTGTGTCCACCCCTGCCCCATGACCGAAGGGAAGGACAGTCACTGGGCCTGCTAAAACTACATTTGGAAGAGTTGGAGGAGGTTTTTCCTAAGATTGCAAACTTCACCCTAGAGCCTAGGGAGGACGTGATACGGAAGATGTCAATCTCGATGTCACTGGCCTGGGATGGTAACGAGCTTTCTTGCTGGGAACTCTCACTTGTGGGATGGATTATGTTGACGGCATCTGCACATTAACCAAACAAGTAGCAAAGAGAGCTATCTGGGAATGCTCTGGATTTTCCATTTCACCATATTCTTTCACCATTTTTCTTTCCAGTTGTTAGCTGTTCTTATTGGAAGTTTGGAGACAGCAAATTGTTATACATTCAATTTTTGCTGATATGGAGAATGAGCATGATATAATTGAACTTACATTTCTCAGTTTTTGCATTTAGTCAGCTAACATTTTTAAACATATACCATATGTAAGGCGTCATTTTAGGTGATGAGGGCTCGGTAAGAAGTTATACAAAATGTCAGCCTTTATGAAGTCAACATTCTCATAAACAACAAAATGTTAGCAAATAAATATATATATTATACCAAATTACATACTTAATGAAGAAAATAAAACAGTGAACGATTTGGACACTGAAAGGAACTTGTGGTATTTTACACAGTCACAGAAGACCGCTTCTGATATTTCAGCAAAGACATGAATGAAGTGAGCAAGAAAACTGTGTCAAGAGATGAGAAATGTTGTTGTGAGCAGAAGGGCAGGGAGCTGTTCATGTGGATGTGAGCCCGGTGAGCCCGTGGTGCAGCCTGAGGCCACCGCACTGGGACGGGGGCAGAAGTTGGATGGGTGAGCGAGGCCCTTCCCGTAGGAGCCCGCATGCCGCGACAAGGAGCATGAGAAGGGATATGATTAGGTTTAAAAGGTCGCTCTGGTTGCTTTCAAGAAGATGAGCTGTAGGGTCAGGAGTGTAAGGGAGGTCAGCGAGCAGGCTGAGGGGTCTGGCTTCAGCCAAACCTCCCATGTGATCTTTCAGGCTTGACCGCGGGCAATTACAAGGCTCTGCCTCTACGAGGCCTCACTGTGTCATAGACTTAAAAGCGTATTAAGCTCCGTTCCTCACTCACCACACAGGTGCTTAGACAGCACGCTGCGGTTTCTGCAGGGGTTTGCAGTGAAGGGCTCTGCTCCCCCGCCAAGCCAGCAGGCTTGCGTGTATTTCTGCACACTTAGCCCATCTGCCTCCTTCAGAGGCTGCTCATCGTGGTCCTCCCTTACAGCGCTTGCCAGGTGCTTCTTCCCAGTTCTCCTTACTCAAGCTTTGGCTGATGCACTTTTCTCCACTTGGACTTAGAACTTCCTCACTCCTAGCCCTTCCTCACGTCCCTTCTGTCTATACCCAGCACAACTACCTTTAAAAATATTGGAGACATGGAGACAGTCCCAGGTTACAAAACAGTGAGAGATTAAACACGTGTACTGCCGTCTGTGCAAGCTCAAACAAAAGGATGCTGGGGTTTAGGAGAATGGGGGTAATGAGGAGTGACTGCTGATGGGTTCAGTCTCTACTGAAGGAGATGAAAATCTGCCCAAGTTGATTTGGTGATGGTTGCATAACGCTGTGAATAGACTGAAAATCAAAGAATTATATAATTTAAGTTGGTAAATAACATGGTATGTGAATTCTCTCTCAGTAAAGCTGTTAAAAAGTTATGTTGACATTTAAAGCAACTGAACTTAATGAATAAATAAAGATTTATTGTTGATAAAGAAAAGGAAAGGGCTGATTGTTAACACTTGGGGGAAATGAATATTTTGAGCTCAGAAGAAAACGAGGATCTGGCAAATAAAACTGCAGCGAAGAAGCCAACTGAGAAAAAGGAAGCAAGGACAGGCTGGTGGCCACGGAGCCAGCAAGGTGTTTTAGAAAGGAGACAGGGACTCCCCTCGGAGATGAAGCAGTCCGAAGTGAAAGTACTGGACTTGCAGCTGGCCAAGACAGAAGTTCGTAAACTTGACACATAGGCCTCAGTGGAATGATAGTTAAAAAAGAATCCTGGAGTTAGCTGATAAGGAAAAAAGGAAGCAAACAGCGAGAAATGTTGTAATGTTCAGTTCTGGAGGAGTTTTGCTGGAACAGACTGACCAGGACGCGTCTCAAAGTGGAGGTGTGGTTCCAGAGGGTGTGCTTACACGGCGTGGACGTTACCTGCGTGTAGTCATGAAAGGCACTAGACGGGAGAAAGGTGGATGCGGTCCGAGGGGACGATCCCAGCATCAGCATGAGGGCCACGCCCCTCGACACCGACGTGGAGACCGCCCGCGGCGGATCCGGACACCTGCGCAATGCCAGGAACCGCCGGTCGGGTCCACGCGCCCAGGGTCACGTGCATGGGGGACGTGCGGCTGAGGACATGAAGCACATCTCTTGCTCGCTAACATTTCCTCGTGGAAATGCAAAGTAAAATCATGAGGCAAATGTAATGATGGTGTTTTGAAAACAAAGAAGATATAAAATATCACTCTCAGAGATTAGAAGATGGTTGATTAGAGAAAGTAAAATCATTGCAGAGTATTGTGCAAGATTTATGGCCATTTATAAAGTGAGAATAATTAGTATAGTGAAGTGCCTTTTTTTATCCATTTACTTGTGCTCAACTTTAGGCATAGAGAATACAAAAAAAAAAAAGGATTAAACATATTGGTATAATCATCCAACTAAAAACTAGTTCAAAGATGTAGAATTTAAATATGTAGGCACAGAGATGTTACGACCAGGTTATTGGATGGGTGACATTCCACTTATTTTTTAATAAATCTAATTTCTCAATTTAGTATAAAGTTCTGACTTAAAATTTAAAAAGCTGTGGGAGAAAAATATTTTATGGAATACAAAAATGTATTTAAGATAAAATTTGGGCAAAAGTACAGTTCAGATGATAGACTCCAATATTGTACTTGACCTTTAAGGCAGTTGGGATCAATTGTGTAACCCTAATTATTAGTTGGGATCAATTGTGTAACTCTAAGAATTATAAGTAATTGTGGTCCTTAACTGATCACTTCCAATATTTAAGAAAACTAAGTTTCCCACAGCTCAACAACATTTAAGCGGAAGCAAACATTATCTACAATGTTAACATTATATGTAAAAGTGTTCCTGATGCAACAATTACAACTTTGATATACGTTGTTATAAAATACGATGTCCTCTTGTTTTAAAGTATCTCTTATGAAAACACTTTAGCGTTCAAACAGGACTTAGGTCAATTAATGGTCTCTGAGTCTAAATTATTTATGCATTAATTGACCTAAGTCCTGTTAGCGTTCAAACAGGACTTAGGTCAATTAATGGTCTCTGAGTCTAAATTATTTATGCATTAATTGACCTAAGTCCTGTTAGCGTTCAAACAGGACTTAGGTCAATTAATGATCTCTGAGTCTAAATTATTTTTATGAGAAACCTTATACAGTTCTAAAGTCTAAAATTTGCAAGCACAATCCATGTTATCATTGATTATAATTTTATCGTAATTGTTGGATATTTTCACAGATAAAATCAGTCATTTGTACAGTTGAGCTGTCAGAAAACACGTTTTACTATATTTTTATTATTTTTCTTTGAAGTACTCAATCTGATAGATTGCAGTGTAATAGATATCATATTAACATCAAGAAAATGTTTACATTTTTTGCTTCCATAAAGGAAGATGAGCTTTTAAATTGAACTCTGCATAAATGAAATTTAGTAGTATTTAATATTAATGGTATTTCCCAGGTAATTAGCATATGAGTGTGCAAGGAGTCATGCCTGTGTCAAACTGTGGGTTTACGTAACTGCCTTGTGGCAAAACCAGGGTTGACAGCTGAGAGTCCTTAAAGCCGGAGGGCTCTCTTCGTTTGCGAAGACACAATAATCAGCTATGCCAGGCTCTGTGACTGCACCTCTGCCAACTCGTGAATACATCATTTAAATGAATATCATAAACAGATAGATGTGTAAGTTGCTTCTGTCTTCAGAGCTTCTGTCAGGAATCAGAAGCTGGCGTGTTTTTAGGAAAGTGAAAGTTAAATAGCAGCCTACTGAAGGTGCAGCAAATGGATGGCAAGACTTAGTGGAGAAATAACCCTGACCACACAATTCAATTCCACATGGTCTTGACACACTAAGAAAATGACATCACAATCTCTAATCCAAAATATCCTAAAACCTAAACCGTTTTTAGGTAAGACATATTCTTCGGCGCTCATGAAATTTCAAGAAAAAGTAAAATCTGTTGTCCTGCTATGACAAAATGGTGGCATGAATAGATTGTCTATTTCTTAATTATTTTATCCTTCACTTTTTCACATTGTAACCCATGTTTCTTGCAGATTAATACCTGTTTTGTACAGAAATTACATTTATATTTTATATAAACATTTTATATAAACGATATTTTATTTTTACAGATACAGCAAATCATTTCCAATATAAATATATGACTTTAAACAAATGAATAAATCTTAGAATTTAAGTGTTTTTAAAAAATTAAGCCAATCTACAACTTAAATTGTTAAATATGCATTGGATACACATATTTGAGAATTTAATCCCTTCCCTTCTGTCAAGGTTTAAATTTCACTCTGTGTTATAGAAAAGACACACATTTCCTATAGGAAATGCTAGGTGCACTTCTCTATGTTTTGTAGAAATGGAAAAAATTAATGTGATCCTTAGTTTACACTAATTAATCAAACCATTTTTTTAAAAACTAGTTCATGGGCAAAGTAATCATTCATTTTTAATAATTTTTCAATTAAAATCCAGATTTTTAGATAATAAGGAAGAAAAATATAAGAGTACTTAGGGTCTTCAATTCTTTAGTAGCATGCTCACTTTGTAACTTTTAGTTAGTAGTGTTCGACGATGTACATATAAATAACTGCATGTACATACTTGAAACTAATTTAAATTAATAAATTTATTAAAAAAAAAACAACTGCATGTACATGGCCAAATGTCTACAGTTATTATAAGTAAGCCACAAAAAGCTCAAAACTTCTAATTTAGTTGATTCATTCAGGGAACCTTCAATAGGAAGCTGAAACTACTGCTCAATTTGCAGCCTTCTACCTGCCAGCAACAGCTGGGCTATCATTCATAACCATCTTCAGTGGAAAGTAAGTTCATGGCCAAGTCAATAATTATAGAATCAAATGGAATATCAATTTCCATCCAAGATTTAATTTGGCAGCATAGTGCTGTGAAAAATAAGATCCTCATATATTATTGCTACAATGTCTGATTTACTGTCTCACTAATGTTTCTCCCCACATTGGTGTAAGTTATCATGTTTCATTAATATTGTAATATAATCATTTTAAAAATTGAAGTCTGATAGTAATCCCTCACTTAAAAAGAACTATTGTGTATTACTCGGTTGCTTACAGTAAATTTTTAAAGTAATATTTTCTATCTCACCTTAACAAATAATCACCTTAACAATAGTGCAAAATTCTGTTTTACTTTTGCAAATTCCTATAATTTATTTTTCATTTTGAAGTTGGATGTTTCTTTATGCTTTCTACTTTTAGATATTTCTTCTCAGTTCCAGATTAATTTAAAGTTTTCTTAGCTAGAAAATCCTTACATATTAAAAAGGAGGGACTTCTCTCACTTCAGGGTTCTGTAAAGAAATGAACTGATGTTCGCATGGCTTAGCTCCAAGAATGCTAAGGCTGTCTCCTGCTTATACTATAATTGTTGGCGATACTCCTGGAATATAGATGTCTGAAGGAAATCAAGTACCGTGGACCACTTTGGACACATCCAAATTGTAGTGGCGACTATAGCTGTGTCCGGTCTGAACAGGCTTTTCATATGTACACAGGCTTCTTTTACTAATCTTTCCATCTCACTACCGGATACTCTTAATTCCCAGTCAGAGACCATGAGAATGTTAACCAGACCACACAGTGATGACTTACAGAGCATATTTTATTGTTAAAAAATATAGATATTATAATATTGCAAAATATCATCCTGTTTATTAAGTCAGTATTTCTGGTCAACTTTGTATCTGAATTATTTTCCTAAATCTATAAATTTCCCAAATGCTCCAGCCATTGCGCATTTTGAAATAGTGCCTGGCTGGGCAACGTTGCAGTAATTCCACCCACAGAACAATCACAAAATGAATATGTTTAACTAATGTAAGATAGTGTTCCTCTCTACAAAAGAAACAAACAATGCAGAATGTGCTGATAAAATATCCCAAAGAGAAAGTCATTTAAAATTTACTTAAAAATTTTTATAACAGTATTTTTAACAGTATTGTATTTATAAAGTAGCAACTACATTGTTTCTTAGTTAAGGTTTTGAGATAATGAAAATATAGTGGGATAGATACACTTTAATTGTACTGACAGTCCATATTAAGAAGCTGGCCAATTCCCGAATGAACTGCTTTTCCACAGAATCACGGGTTCTCCTTCCACTCCTCCTCCTGTAATAGTTTCTCTGTGTATTTTTTCTTCTCGTCGCCCTCCCCTGCTTCTCACCTAACCTCTTGTTCTCCTCCTCCGCCTCTTTAACTACAAACATGCACATTTTTTAAAGGTGATTACCCACCTTGTTGATCAGAAAGAAAATTAACATATTAAAGGCAAGCTAAATGTTTTGCAGGACTCACCCAATAAGAATAGGTGGATAAAGATGGGATATTGATCAAGATCATAAATGAAATAAATAAAAGACAATTAAAGATGACTCTGAAAAGAAGATATCTCAGTGGTGTCTAGCATATAGAAACAGAAATGTCGGTCACAACCAAGGTAAAAGCTATAAAAAATTGAAGTATTTTTGTGGCTTTTTGTTAAAGTTATCTATAGTTTTTTTCTAACTCAATCAAAATAAAGAGTTTGAAATGAACATTTCATATCCTTTCAAAGGTAATTAAGATAACTGTTTACATGAACTAAGCATCAAATATAAAAACTAATATATATAATATACACTTGAAAGAAAGTAGGCAGAAAGAGGTGATATACAGAGTAAAATAAAACATGATGCTCAATAATATCTTCAGAATAAATAGTAGATATGGCATTCACCAAAAGAAGACGGTGCATGCAAAGATAACAGATGCTGGAAAAATAGATGCTTTGAGAGATAAGTTTAAACCCATCTTTTACCAAATAAAATAGTGAAAAGATAATAAACTTTGAGGATTACTCTGAAAGCTACAGTAATCTGAATAATAGAAGTTCCATTATTTCAGAAATATAAAGCAGATAAAGCAAAAAGGATGAAATAATTTTAAAAAGTGAGAGAATACGCATGAAATTTTCATAAGTAATGAAATTTGGCCTTGAGAATCCAAAGAATGCCAAAAGAAATGAAAAAAATATTCTCCACAAGGTACTCTGATGTAGACTTCTGGAAAACAATCTTGGAGAATACAGACTTGAAGAAAATATTTGCAGAATACACAGATTTTAAAGCACTTGCATCTGAAATGTATAATAAACACAAAATGAATAAGAGAACAAACAATCCAATTAAAATAGGCAAGAAATATGAACGGACACTTCAAAAAGAAGGTATAAAATGGTAAATAAGCACATGAAAATACGTTCAACATAATTTTTCATTAGGCGATTGGAAATTAAAACAGTAAGAGATGTCTACATAACTATTAAAATGGCTAGAAAACAAAACTGCACTTCCAGTTACTGGCAAGGAAGTGGGTGACGGGCGGTCTCACTGCGAGCCGGACGAGGGACGGCACAGCACAGGCAAGCTGAGCGGTCTTACCACAGAACCCGTTCCCTGGACCTGTAGGCATTTACCAAGTGAACTGACAGCTTATGTCGGCACAAACCCTACACTTGAGTGTTTATAGTAGCTTTATTCATAAACACCCCAAACTGGAAGAAACCAAGGTGTCCTTCAATAAGTGAATTGATAATAATAATAATAAACTGTCAATTCTATATACTGGGAGTATTCAGCAATTAAAAAGAATGCGGTATCAAGCCATGCAAAAACAGAGAAGGATCTTTAATGAATATTGATTACTAAGTAAAACGAGCCCATCCTGAAAGGCTATGTACTGTATGATTCCATTTACATGACAGTCTAGAACAGGGCAAGCTATCCAAACAGCAAAAGGATGAGTGGTTTCTGGGAGTTCAGGGGGAAGGAAGTTTGAATAGGTAAAATACAGGGATTTTTAGGGCACCTGAAACTATTCTATACACTACAGTAATTGTGGATTCATGATGTTAGGCATATGTCAACAGCCACAGAATTTTACAGCACACAATGAACCTTAATGCATGCAAACTAAAAGAAATTATTTTGGACGTCAGGGAATGACAGGGTGCAATGCATGAGAAAAAAACCACATAACTTGTGTTAGGCACTGGAGAGGACGGGAGAAAGCGATGCTGACCCAAGTAACTTCAGAAACGCAACAGCCGGTGACACTGGACAGAGGCCTGTGGTTTCTAGACAGACTTCTGGACATCGGAGGCGCAGCTAACACACAGACAGCCTGCTACGCTGTGTACTGGATTTGAACAATTACACAAATTGAGGGTAGGTGGGCAGAGCCAGGTGGCTTCCTGCTGGAGTCAGAGTTCATATGAGTCCAAAGAAAGGGCAAAACTAGTTTATGAGGACCGATATAAAAATTATTGTTACCTCTGATATGGTATCACTATAGCACTAAACAAATATCACTGCAGGTGATTCTTCATATTTTTAATTGGAATATTATATGCATCAGTAAAATGCACTGATGTTACATATACTATATACAACATCTCTGATAAGATTTCACACATAAATACCCACAGGTGACCACAACCCAGATCAAGATACATGACATTTTCAAATCCACAAAAGCTTCTCTCATGTCACAGTCTCGATTCTGTAATCATCTGCAGCAGTAGCTGCTATTCTGACTTGTCAGCAGAGCTTTACACGCTTTTTTGATCTTCATATGAGTGTGATCACAGTGCACATTGTTTTGTGTTGGCCCGTGTTGCTGCATGCAGTAGGAGTTTACTTTTTATTGAGTTCAATGTTCTATTTTATAAATACATCACAACTGTTCATCTTACGATTGATGGAGATTTGGCGGTTTCGTCTTTGAGGCTATTGTAAATACAAACTGTCTTCTCAATGACACTGGTGGACATAGGTGCTTAAGTCATTGCACACATAGCTCGTGGGGGGATGGATGGGTTAGAGCACAAACTGCTATACAATTTTCCAGAGTGGTCCTACGAAACGACACTTTCAGAAGTAACGCATCAAAGTCCCCATCTTTCCACACTTTTATCAAAGATGGTATTATCATTTCTTTTTTTAACACTTTAGGCCCCTGGTAAGTGTATAGCATTGAGGCTTTAATTTGCATTTTCCTCATGACTAGCAATATTGAGAGCCACTGCAGATGCTTATAGGAATTCTGTATCTATTCTCTGGGAAATGAGTAAGTGTTCGATTGTTTTGTTCTTTTTTTTCTGCTGGTTCTCTGACCATTTGTTATTGATTTGTAGCTGCCCCTAAGTGATCTGGATATGAGCTCTAGCTTGCCTTTTCAGTCACATAATAATGTTTTTTGGTGACCGAAATTCTCAATTTTAATGAAGACAAATTTATAAGTACTTTCTTTTATAGTCATCCTTTTATGTAATAACAACATATATATCTTACTCAATACCAAATTGAAAATATTATTTGCATGATTTATCTTAAGCCTAAAGAAAGCACTTGTGATCTTTCAAATTTTGAATCAAATGGCTTTTGATGTTAATAGATAGGTCCCATAGTCTATGGGCAATTTTTACCAAATAATGGCCCTCAAAGATATCTATACTCTAATCCTCAGAGCTGTACAATCTGTTAACTTAAACAGCAAAAGGGATGTGCAGATATAATTAATATATATATGAATGTATGAATGCATGTATATGCATAATATGTAAATATTCATATACTTAAATTATCTACATTGTTATATATCATGTATTATACCTACTCAAAGATCATGTCTTAGTGCCCCTAATTTCTCTAAACCTACTGAGGTTTAAAAAATTCATGGTTCATTTATTACAAAATCAACTCTAATGTTTTCCAAATATTTGATGAGTAATATTTGCAGGATGAATGTGGTTGTTACTATTTCTTTGTGATATTTAATTAAGGGAGCACAGGAACTCTACATGGCTTTAGATAATATGCAACCTGGAATGTAAGCTAAAACATGAATACTGTGAAAAATGTTTTGAAAAATGTTCAAAGCAATTCAGGATGCTGTGGCAGTGGTAAGTGAGAACAGATGGCTGATAGTGGATCTCATCAATCTCAGTTACTTAGACTGAAATAAACTTCTAAAATGAAAAAGAGTAATTCATCAGGATAGAGAAATAGTCATTAAGATCACTATAATTCGCTCAGTTTGATTTTCCATTCAGAAGTAGTACTGGGTGACATTGTGCTGGGAAGCTGTCCTATGCAAATACTTGGCCTTGGTTTCTTGGACAGATATATATAAAGCTCAGTCAGACTTTCTCAGTCGACTCTGCTCCACTGCTGTTAAAATATATGCATAACCCAGTAACTCAAATGGGTAAATTTATGCCACTACACTTTTTATAAAATATCATACAATCATATTAAAATATATGTTTATAAAAATAATTTGAAATGGGAATTCTTTAAAATTATTTAAATTAGCAGGGATTTATAGTGTTTATAATATTTAGCGAACTAGACAGTAAACTGACATATTGATAATTAACACATTTATATCATGCATGATGGAAACACACACACACCCATTCGCACATTAGAGTGAACATATACACAGACTTATACACTGAACTGAGAATACCACAAATGGAATACTTATATCAAGTCTCGTATCTCTACTTTCGTAGGATCTGTTGAGAACGTTTAGCAGTTTTGAGGGCCAAGAAAAAGTCACGGCTCTGACTGACACGACCCCCAGTCTCCCTGGCACAGCACCGTGTGTTCCCAGAAGCATGATGTGCTCTCGTTCTCTAGCTCACACTGACTGAGAGAGGCTGTCTCTGTCAGGGACGTCCACTTCCAATGAACTCATTAGTGTATCATGTTTTTCCCAGCATGAGAAGCCTTTCGAGGTCGCTTAAATAAAATGTTAAGGGGGACAAGCACCTCACGGGTAGCTCGAGTGACTGGAATGTTTCTGTAGGGACATAATCATAATTAGTGAAAAGCATTTACAAAGAGCTATTTAAAGTCTCTAGAAATTATCCTAAGGGAATATAACAGATGAAGAAATATTTAATTAAGAAAATATATTAAATCTTGGTAAGAACAGCGCGAGTCTGTGGCAGTTGAGTCATGACCCTTTTTTCCCCTCCCCTCCTCCCCATTTCAGTGTGGCAGAAGCTAGCACTGCGCAGACATGTCCAAGAAGATGAAACTCTTTCCTTCCAGCCCCTAATCAAAGGCTGCTATCTCTACCAATGGGGCAGGCCACGAGCACTTGCTGCCATCCGCTTCATGCTGTAAAAGCTCTACCCAAGGCAAGAGCAGCTGAAAGTTTGTCCCTCTACTAAGCATCAAACCCTAAGGCAGCAGCCCTGCCGAGCAGCAGAGAACAGTGCACCCCACAGTGGCCCCCGACTGCTCGTAAGGTACAGGTTCCATGCTGGGAAAGGCTCCCCAAGAAGACCAGAGGCAAATGTCACTGCCAATCCCAGGTCTGTAAAGCTGGAGTGTCAGTTTGAGAGAGAACCCCAGAGAGAGCAAAAGAAGAGCCCTCCTGGGGTCTAAATAACATCGCTTAAATGTTAGAAGACAGAGACAAAAGAAAATCTTAAAAGCGGCAGGAGAAATACCCTCATTATGTATGAGAGCCCTAATAAAATCCACAGCTGCTTTATTATTAGAAACAATGGAGCCAAAATGCTGTAGTGTGACATATTCAAAGTGCTCAGTGAAGAAAACCTGTCAGTCCAGAGTCTTATATCCAGACAAAATTATCCTTCAAAAATGAAGGCAAAGGAGAGACATTGCCAAACATACTAACACTGAGAATCCATTGCTTGCACATGGTCTTACAGGAAATGCTGCAGGATGTTCTTCAGGGTAAAAGCAAGTGGCTCAGACAGTGATTTGAATACACACACACACACACACACACACACCCACCCCCCCCGTCAGTATAATCAAGTTAATATAAAGACCGTGTGATTGTACATGTCTTCCCCTTTCTTCCCCTAATTTATAAAGAAATTAAATTTTAAAAATAAGCATGTAATATTATTGTAGGGCTTATACCATACAGAACAAACATATTTAGCGATAACAGCAGAGAGGCAGTGGGTGGGAAGAAAGCTGCACTGGAGCAAGGCCATGGCACTAGACAGCAGCTCAAACCCGCAGGACGAACGGGAACTAGGGGGGTCAGTATACCAAGCTCTCTATATAAAAGCACTTGCTGTTTTTTCTGATACTGTCTTTAAAAGACATAAAGTTATGTAGAGTAATATTTCCAACACTGTATTTTTGGTTTATAACATGTATAGATGTAGTATATACAACAAAACTAGCATAAAAGGTGGGCAGGAGTAATAAGGCTGCATATACGAAATGTTTTAACATTCACTGGAATTAAGCTAGTTTAAATCTGAAGTAAGTCCTGATAACTTAAAATGTATGTGGTAAGCCCCAGAATAACCATTAGGAAACCAAATAAGACTAACATAGTTAAATAATCTTTAAAGGGATTAAAATGATATACTAGAAAATATTCATTTAAAGCAAAAGAGAGCAGTATAGGTTAAAAAAAAAAGGCATGACACATAAAAAGACAAAAAATAAAATGACAAATGTCAATCCAACTATATTAACAAAATTCTCAAATGCGAATTGTTAATCTTCCCAATTAAAAGGTGGAGATTGTCGGTCTATAAAAAAAACTAAATTTAAAAAAGATCCTACAGAAGAAACACTTTAGATTCAATATACTAATAGGTTGAAAATAAAAGGATGAAAATATATATTATGCAAATGGCAACCTTAAGAAAGCTGGAGTGTGTATACTGTTATCAGACAAAGTGTACTTAAAACAAAAGTCATCATAAAGAAGATTATTAAAAATGATAACAGACAATCTATCGGGAAGATATAACAATAAAAAAAATACGCACATAAAAACAAAGCCCCTAAATATATGAAGTAAAAATTGAGGGAAATACAAAATATATGGGGAACTGAGCGAGATAAACAACTCAACAATAATAGTTGATTTCAATATTCTATTTTCAATAGTCGACTGGAAAACCAGGCAGAAGATCTACAAAGAAACAGATCTTACTAATGCTATAAACTATAACTAGAAACTAGAACAAACATCAATAAAACATTCCACCCCAAAATAGAATAGAAATTGTTGTCCAGTACACATGGAACACAATCCAGAATAGACTAAATCCTAAGTCATAAGACAAGTTTCGATTAATTGAAATGGACTGGAACAATACATCGCATATTCTCCCGCCACAATGAAATTGGAATTGGATAAGAGAAAAAAATAAATAAAAATAAAAACTATGTGGAAATAACATAACACATTCCTGAACAATCAACGGGTCATAAAGAAATCACAAGAAACAATTAGAAAATATTTTAAGATGAAAAAGGAATTCACATACCAAAACTCATGAGATGCAACTAAATTAGTGCTTAGAGGAAATTTTATAGCCATAAATTCATATATTAAAGACGATCTCAAATTAAAAAAACTCTACATTATAGCAAGACATCAGGTAATTTAACTACTGGAATAATTTAGAAAACGTGTAAACATTTTAAATTAGATATGAAAATGCAGGGCACTATTATACCTTCATTATTATTAACAATATGTGAAGTTATCTACTTGATATGTTATGATTTTAAATGATAATTTTGGGTAAAGTCTTCACTCTTCCCAATATATTTTACTCAATCTATTAAAATTTATCAAAAGTAAATTTCAACATATAATTAAGTTCTTGTAAATTCCTATTCAGAAACACTTATCTGAAACATCTGTAATTATAAATACAAAAAAAATTCCCATCTGTAATTATAAATACATGGAATAAGCTGCATTTTATAAATATACATTTCACAAAACTCACAACTCCTTTCATAAATAAGCTCAGAAGAGAAACATTTCAAAATTATTTCGACTATTGGAAGGGACAGATTTGTTGGTTCAAACTTGTGGCCTTAGGGTGAAATTTGACCCCCGCCCCACTGTTATATAGGGAGAGACTTAAGGGCAGGTCGCTCCTTGGTAGGGCAGATTTTTTTCCTTTTTTAATTTACTGAGGCGACACTGGTTAATGACACTATATAAATTTCGGGCGCACAACATTATAATTCGGTACTTGTGTATTCACCGCATGCTCACCAATCTAACGTCTGGTTTCCAGACGGTTCTTTCAGGCGCAAGGGGACTTACCAGGAGGCCAGCCTTCAGCATTCAGAAGCAGCAGGGCTCCACAGCGCCAGCGGAATCTCCTAACGCAGACCCCATCCCGGTGGTCTCAACGTCACACCGGTATTTCAGGGCCGGGGCCTTCAACAGGCTTCGCACCCAGAGGTGGGCGGGGCAGACATTCCAGAAACGGGAGGCGAACGGAGTCTCCTAGTCCCTCAGGCCAAAAAGCCTGGTCCCGGATAGGCTGGTCTGGAGACAGTCGGGTCTAGCGCGGGCTGGGACTAGACATCCTGGTCTGAGACAGCTGCAGTCTGGCGATAACCCAGGTCGCAGGCTAGCCCGGGTCTCGCCACAGCCAAGGTCTCAAGATTCCCTTGTCTTGAGATTGCCAGGGTCCCGCGATAGCCCTGGTCTCACGGAGCTTGGTTTAGAGCTAGCCCGAGTCTCCCGACAGCCAAGTACCACAGAGCTTGGTCCTGAGTGGCGAGCGTCTCTCAATAGCCCGCGTCCCAACGAGCTTGGTCGTGAAATCACCAGGGTCTCGCGAGAGCCAGGTTCACAGAGCCTGGTCTTGAGATTGTCAGGGCCTCGCAATGGCCCGGGTTCACAGAGCTTAGTTTAGAGATAGCCAGAGTCTCCCCATAGCCAGGTCCCACAGAGCCTGGTCTTGAGCTTGCCAGCGTCTCGCAATAGTTGGGTTCACCAGACACTAGTGTTGAGATTGCCAGCGTCTCGCGATAGTTGGGTCCCCCAGAGCCTGGTATTGAGATTGCCAGGGTCTCGCGAGAGCTGGGTCCACCAGAACCTGGTCTTGGGCTTGCCAGCGTCTCGCGATAGTTGGGTTCCTCAGAACCTGTTATTGAGATTGCCAGCGTGTCGCGAGAGTTGGGTGTCAAAGAGCTTGTCCTAAAATTGCCAGGGTCTCGCGAAAGCCAGGTCCACAGAGCCTAATCTTGAGATTGTCAGGGTCTTGCAATAGCCGGAGTCTCACAGTTTGGTGTAGAGATAGCCCGGGTCTTGATACCTTGGGTCTAGGGGGAAAAAAAAGCCAGGTTCAGCTTCTGGTAAACAGGCTGCTACGTGACCAACCTCTTCATGATGTCCACCCTCAAGATTTCAGGTAAGTAAATATCGTTCCTCTACTTTCATTATTCTCTGTCTATAGGTAATATTAAATATATAGATAGATATATATAGATATATATATATATCTGTAGGAAAGAAACCACAGAGGCCATGTTTGTCAGAGAAAGACTAGAATGTCTTTGCTGGGGTTTATAAGAATGTTTTAACAGACCATTGTGTCATGAAAATATATTTTTAAATTTGAGAATTGCAATATACTTCAAGGTGGATTCTTATAGGACAGAGTAGCAGCAAAACATTTTGAAAGAACAAGCAGGCATACCTCAGATTTCGCGGGTTCGGCGGCAGACGGCTGCAGGAAAGCAGCTCTCCCCGTAAGTGAATTGTGCTCATCCCCCTGGCGGAGGGTCGGTCCTTCCTTCAGTGTGTAAACAACTGCAGCCTCTGTGCGGGGCAGTGAAACTAAGCACAGTGAAAGGAGGTGTGCCTGTATTCAGAGTTCATAACCATTATGAACATAACTTTCTTTTAAAAATAAAGGTCTTTGTTTGACATAACATAGAGGCCAAAAGTTTGTTTCATTTTTCCTTAAGGTTATTTTTGATTGTGCCAGCATCTTTTTTTTTTTTTTTTTTTTTTAATAACTAACCATCCCCTGTGAATTTTCCTTATATGTTTGTCAAAAAATAATTGACATCTGGGTGCAGATCTATTCCCGGACCAACTATTTGGTTCCATTGATCTTTTTGTACTCACAGTAAAATCACACTCTCTTAGTTAATGTAGTGTGACAGTAAGTTTTGAAATTTAGTAGAATAAATCCACCAACTAGTGGCTTCTTAAAGATTGTCTAGGCTATTCTAGATCAATTTTATTTATATGTAAATATTAAAATCATTTTGTAAATTTTCATAAAAATGAAGCTGTTGAAGCTGGTATTGTGTTGAATCACTACAATTTAGGGAGAATTGATATCTTAATGGTATTTAGTCGCTGATCAATGCAGCTAGTATACGGCTACATTTAATTGTCTTTATAAATGTCTGTCAGCAACATGATCTGAACATATTTGACTCTGATAATTTACATATTTGAGACTTTTAAATGGAATTTTAAATTACATTTTCAGTTTTATGTCGCTAGTATATTGAAATATAAATGATTTTTATGTGTCGACTTATATAGGAATCTTATTTAATTCAATTAAATATTGATAGTTCATTTTATAGATTCTTTTGGATTTTACATATAATCATGTCAATTGCACAACATTTTTGTTTTTTAATTATTTATTTTGTTTTATTACACTGGTTAGGAATTCCTTTACAATGATGAACCAAGGAATAAATGGAAAAATATCCTTGCCTTTATCTGTTTTTAGGACAAGTTTGATAATTAACCATTGAATATAAGACACCTGTCGGTTATTTGTAGATAGTTTGTATTAGTTTGGAAAAATTTGCTTCTAATTATAGTTTACTGAGTATTTTATCATGTGTGTTAAATTATATCACTTTTTTTCTTTATTTTGATGGTGATTTTGACTTTTTCTTTTTTTCTGTCAATTTTGTGATTTTAAGAAATGATAAAACAAACTGGCATTCTCGGAATAAACTTCACTCGAGGTGTTCCTTACTCATCCTTTGTTCTAGCACTACCTAAAAGCAGTATGTTAAAATATCTAATTATGTTTGTGGTTTATTTCCCCTTCTTTCAGTTTCTCTTTTTAAAAAGTAATTTTTAAATTCATACTATTAATATATTTCCTGTTGATTGGCCTCTTTTCATCTTTATCAAATGTTCCTTTGTATCTCTAATACTTGCATTTAAATCTATTTTATGCGATATTAGTACAGACATTTAAATTTTATTTTGGTTAGGGTTTTCGGCTTCTTTCTAACTCATTGTGTCCTTATTTTTAAAGTATGGAGTCTATAAACAGAATTTGAATGTACTTTTTTTTAATCTACTGTAACATACTTTAGCTTTTAATTAAGGTATTAAGTCCATTCATAATTAGTATAAATTATTAAAATAGTTGTGTTACATGTAGCATTTCCTATTTTTTTCTTTTTTTGTCCCACCTGTTATTGCTGCTGTATTCCTCATTTCTTAACATTAGTATTATGCATCTTTTTGCTTTAGTTTTTACTGTAGATACCTTACGTAAACATTTTACTGGTTATTCTAGGGTCTGCGTCCATCATTTATTATAGTCCACCTTTACGTAGTTTAACTCTACATTTTCCCACTTTATCTTTTCCATTATTTATCATAAATTTTACTTATACATATTTTAAAAATTACGCAAGATGTTGCAAGTGCTGCTACAAACTGTCACTATCCTTTTATATTTAGTAATATATCTGCCTATTTTAGCATATTTTATTCTTTCCTACCATTCTGTGCTTTCATCTATAATGACTGAATTCATCCTGATGAGCTTCTTATACTCTCTCTTGTAATGTAGACCTCTTGGCAAAAAAATTTCAACAGAATTTTTTGTGGATTAATGTCTTCCTTCACTTTCACTTTTGGGAGCTGTTTTCCTAGGTACAGAGTTCTAGGTTAGTGAGTGTGCAAGCATTGCTGTTACCATCATTTTTAGTACTTTAAAGACATCATTCCAGTGTCTGCCGCCTCCAAATTCTCTGCTAAGAAAAATCATCATCAGTCTTTCTGTCATGTATTTGGCTTTTGGCATTCTGTTTATGGTGCAATTTACTTTGTGTTTATCCTACTTGATGTTTACCAAGCTTCTTGAATCTGTTGGTCATGATGTTCATCATTTTTGGAGCATTCTCTGTCATTAAATTCGTATATTGCTTCTGTCCCATTTTCTTTACCATCTCCTTCTGAGATGCCAATTGCACACATTTTAGACCATTTCATTGTACATATTATACGCACATTGACATGATATTACCAAAAATGAAAATAAAATCTTTAATGGAAAGACACTTATGGGAGGACTGGCTGCCAAGAGAAACGTGGACAAAACATTCCGGCGGGAACAGTAAGGTCACATTAATGAAACAGCAGCGGGGGAATGTCTAGGAGAGACATCGCTCAAGGAGGAACAGTTTTTCTGTTTTCCAATTTTCAAAGAGATCTTAATTAAGATTACGGTTTATCTACAAAGTCACACACAGACTCCTTGACAGTAATGAAGTGGAGACGAGACCATAAAAATACTGTTATGTTTAGGAACATTTCAAGTATTGGGTATATATACTGAGCTCTGCACAACATATATTTTTATCAAAATTACATAAAAACTAAAATTTTAGGCTCTTTAAATGAAGTAAAGTTTATTTTTGTAGTATTAAATGTGATGGGAAAATTTAATTTAGAAATAAAGTTGATGGGATTTTAATTAACACGAAGAATATTATTAGTGTAAATAGTCAATTTTCCTTTTCTTTTTGTAGTATCGGCTCATATATAGTGTATCTGAAAAAAATATTTCTAAACAAAGCAAGAAATCTTTATTTGATTTGCTTCATTTCTTCAGAACAATTTCAGATGTAACAGGAAATCTGTAGAATTCTAAATTCAGGAAATTTAGAATTCTAAATATAAACTCATCTTTTTATGAGAGGAAAATGGTAATATTACTCCATATTTAAAACAATTTAGCTGACATTACAAACATTTTAGTATTTATTTTAAATATCACCATGAAAATGTTAATTTTGAAATTTTCCATGTATTTTATCTATTGGGATATGTATTTCCCAGTGCTAGAAGATGAAAAATTCACAGATAATATCAAAGTATTTCAATTTATCTTCCGTGGTATCTACCAAATTGGGTTTTTTTACTTTCCAAAATGGAGATACTCTGAAGACTAAGCTCATGATGTTTTTGGCCTTCGAACTTTTAAAAATCTTATCTGCAAAACATTATGACCTGAATTTTTCAGCAAATGAAAATATAAAGAAGGATTCAGTGATCTACATCAAAGCCTCACATCCAATGACAAATGTTTATCTGAACCTCAAAGGAAAACTTTTATTGAATTTTACAGCAGACATTTTTTCAGAAAACCATTTTTAAACATTGACTTAAGCAGAAATCACATTACATAGAACCCTTCACTCTCATATACACTCAGTGCCTTCACGTGTCTTTCTCCTTTTCTATCCTATATTCGAATTCCATTTTTTTAAACCACCACGTCAGGGACACAATATTTTGGACATAATTTCTCTTTCGAGCCTCAGCGGAGGTTTTCCGGGCCCTATCTTACACTCACCTCAGAGAGCTGACTCAGACGTCGCTGAGGAAGTGCTGCAGGGTGCTCTCTCTCTCTTCATTAAGTTAGTCACAGGGACATTTCCAAGAGAATTTTCTTAACTTTTTTCTGATCTAATGGGATGACTCTAATAGAGTGTGGGGACAGATAAGAAAGACTAGTAACTTTTCCACAGGGTAGCGAGAAAGCTAACTTTAGTGCGGTCTAATTTGATATTTCATTAAAATGTTTACAGTGGTTGCTTACTTTTGTCCGTCTGTGTAAATCTTGTTCTGACTGGAGTCTATACTGATGTAGGCAATAATCTGATTTAAAATGCTTTCGTAATGCATCACAATTATTGGTTACAAGTTACTTCAGTAGCGGGAGGAAGCTAGCTAGTGGACTCTGGATGGTACAGAGCTAGTTTCCTTCCTGTATCTATATATATATATATGTGCACATATATATAATACATACATACATACACGTATAATACACATATTACATATACTGTGCTCTGTAAAGTATAAGTCCTATTAATATTTTGATATTGCACATGAGGATATGTAGAGTTGAAAAATTTAACTTTATCAGAGTCATATATCTGATAAATTGAGTAAATTTGGTTTGAACCCAAATGATATAGTTGATATTCGCTGGAATCTACTAATTAAATTCTTTATTCTCTACCTTAGTTTCTTATGTGTAAAACATCCCAGTCTCATTATGAGGACTTCTGGAACACTCTAATTTCTTCAGCAATGAAACGATGACTCTCAAATGGGTCCTGTCTGCAAATGGCTCATTGCTTTGCACTGAAGCATCTCTCTTGTCCTGGAAAAGTGCCCTGGGTAGGGGCTAAGTTGCCAGGAACGTGTCCCTGCTCAGAAGCTTGTGGGCTGGACCACTCGGGGCGACACAGTTAACCTCTGTGTGGCTCAGTGTCCTCATCATAAAAATGAAAACTGTGGCATACTAACTCCCACAGCTGCTGCTGAGGATTAAATTACATAGAGCGCTTGGAACAGCGCCACAGTTAATAATACTGTCACTTCAATCTCGGAGTGCATCTTCCTGCTTTTTTTATTTTCTACCTTCAGGAAGCATGTTCTAGGATACCTTAGTCCCTTGTGGTTGGTCATCATTTAGTTTGCCACTTTATGAAAAATAGCGGTTAAAGGAAATTTTGACCAGGCTTTTCTTCTTTGTAATTTAATGTATTTCAGTGATATCCAATCCATGTGTAGAGATAAAAGACATGTGTTATGAAAGCTGAGTATTCATTATATAAGTCAGGGTTCTTAGTTGATGAGATTATTAAGGATGCTTGAAAAAAAAAGTTTACAAAATAGTTACATCTGAGAAAAGATTTTTTTATTCACATAATACCTTAGTTACCTATTTTTGACAATTATGCTACTTCCTAACTTCAAGGAGGCCATTTTTATAGTGATGGTAATCTTAGCATAGCTGTTAAACATTTATTTCAGTATGAATATACTGTGATTATAGCTCTAATAATTACAGCTCTAATAATTATAGTGTGTTGTTATTGTTTATTTTGAGGGTCATAATGAACATTTCTACATACAAATTAGTGATGTAGTTGATATTTAATAGCCCAAAGCTTTATGCTAAATATATAATAAATTAAAACACTTCATTTTTACGTGGTGGAAAACAAACTACAATTTGCATCCATCAAATAAGAATGAAGTTTAACACTTTACCTTTCAATATTATGTATTCATAGATCCCTCCAAAAATATGTATTCCAGAGATTTAGGGATGTGCCATAATCTCTCTTAAACTGATATATATTCAAGGAGTGTATTAGAATATTAGAACACCAAAGATTCAATAAAATACAGACACCACCACATCTAGTTTTTTGTTTGTTTTGCCAGACAATTTCAAAGAAAGAGAAAGAGAAGAATAGTGAAAAACATCTATTAAACAAATATGGCTTTGTTCCAGCATGGCATGGGTATAGCTTCACTTACAGTGATTTCAAAGTACGTTTGAAGAGAGGGTGTATTTTCCCGTTCATGCGCTGCAGACCTGTTTTATTTTTGCACTTGGGAATAGCCACAGCAACTTTGGAAGCTCAGAACTTCTTGGAGCCTCGTTCTGTACAGGGGTAAATATAATTTGTTTTCAAAATCTGTATGTGAGCCAAGAGGAAATTTCAGGATATGACACGGCCAGAGTAGAGCAGTGCTTGGACCCAGGGATTAATTATAGGTTAAGCAAAAAATATTAAATAGAAATAAGTGTGGTGAAGCTTCCTTACTTCTTTTTTATTAATTTGAGAATGGAAAAATCTAAGTTGGAACAGTCCCGAGCCTAAGGAAAGAGAAAGTTGAGTTCGAAGTGATCAGTAAATGGAGAAGGCAGACGTCATTGGTCAAGATTCTGCATCGCTTGACTCTGTTCATCAGGGTGGGTGATGGGGGTGAAATATAATTTGGGCAGAATCATTCGTAATGTTTTACTTGTTTGCAAAGATATTTCCATATAGGAAGTAATGAATGACATAAGTGAAAAAAGGAAGAAATTAAAGCATAAGGGGATGAAGGAAAGACAAGCAATAATATTCACCTTATCTGGTTCCTCCGCTGGCACCAGTGAACTAATCACAATGCTGTAATGCATGGTTTCCCAAGGAAAAACGCTACTAAAGTCATCAGTCACCAGCTGTAGCAAATAAATTTTGAAACTATTCGAGGCTTTTCTGAAACTTTTCCAGCAATCTTTTGCAGGTGTTTTTAATAGAGAAAATGTTTCCATCTGTGAATGTTTACACACAAAGACTGTAACAACAGAGCCATAGATTCGAAACACAACAGTTCATTTTTTTTTTGTGCATAAGCATATGTGATTAATTCTATTGACAGTAGCTTATTACTGTGTGTCCTTATTCATGAATGAAACAATGAGGAAGGTACAGAGGCAGCTGTCTGTGATTTAGCATTCAAGTGTTTTGGACAAAGCAACTAAGCTATTCCATACTTCAAAAAGGGTTTTGTGGGAGTTATCGACCACCTAAAGCTCTCAGCTTTGTTGCTGATTGCCTTTTGTGCAGAGTTTCCCATTCATGAGAAGCATCACTGCACACCGTGCAGTCTGAAGCCATCTCTTACTGAGACAGCACGGTGGTGCTGATTGCAGCCCAGAGGTGAATCTGTAGCCCCCGAAAACGTAGAAAGAGAGAGGGAGGAAGTAGTAAGGCTTTATAAGATGTTTCAGTGCATGGTCCTCATCTCCGTCTTCTCATCAAAACCATTGAAGGAGACTTTGACACCTGCCAGCGCTGACTTGTCAATTAAATCAAATGTGGTCCCTTTTATTCATTGATTTATTCTCTCATCTCCTCAGATAATTTCATGTGCAGACAGAGTTGAGAAGTCCTACTCTAAATAGAAAATGTACAAACTATTTTGAGAGTAATATAAAGTAAATTAAATTCCAAACATAAGAATTTTAAGAAAAGTAAATGAGGGGATTCAAAATTGGGCATAAAATTTAGGAAAGAACAAAAATAGTGTAGGAAGATACCACATGTGTTACTCAGTGTGGTGCAGGGACCGGAAACATTGGCATCACTCAGGACCTCGTTAGGATGCAGTACTGAGTTCACCCCTGGTCTCAATCAGAATCATCACATAAATTCACAGAAGAAATCAATGCCTATTACCAGCAGCCTCCCCTCCGCCCCTGAAAGAGGCGTTCCTCTCCGAGGTAAACTGTTGCAAGCTCTTGATTAGACTGTTGCAACGAGTTGTTACTAAGCCTACTTTTATTCTAAAGTGCAAGAGGAGGCCTCAGTTTATCCCTGCACGTGGGAAGGCGTGCCCCACAGCAGTGGACTGCCACAGCTCCAGCAAGGGCGTAGGGTTGTGGCCAGCTCTCTCATTCCACAGCGACACTCGTGCCGGGCGAGAAGACCTTCTGTGCTTCTCTGCAAAATGCATATTTGAAGTAGAACTTATTTTAAGTTAACTCAGAGAAGACTTGGTCTTAATAAAACTTGGCTCACATGAGGTATTCTTGGAAAAAGCTAATTTATGTCACTGAATTATTGATATGGCCAGGTCTCAGTAAAGAGTAAAACATTATCTCAGACTTAGTGCACATTAACTCAAAACATGCTATTACAAATGTATTAAACATAAATTTTAGTTTACCATTTACTAATGAACTGAAGGATGTTTTTCAATGATGTGAAAAATATGGCATACAATATTATATGTTCTGTCACTGTAAGTTGTACCGTTAGTACTTTTTACTTATCATGTAAACATGCACATTCACAAAACATACACGAAAAAGACTGAATAACTTCATTCATAAGAAACAAAAAGGAAGAAAACAATCTTTTATTTCTTAGAAGAGTCAATAGAGAATAAATACAGGTTAAAATTCACACAATTATTTTCCAATAACTAGAACTCTAGGTAGCACTGTGCTGTAGTTCCGATAGAGATTTGGGTGTTTAAGTTAGAACTTGTTTATAGACTGATAGAGTTAAAAAAATTACTTCATTCTATAAAACTTCTGTAAAAAAGACACAAAAGATAACATGCGTTATGCTCACAGTTCCCTAGAGTTTTATTTAGTCTCTTTTTGACATAAATTAATTCTAAAAAATTGTATCTGTCATTACTGATTTATCTACATCATTGTGCTTCTCATCAGTATACGCTGGCTAACAAAATCCCCTGAAGGGAAATATACTGGAATATATATTTTGTGCAATTAGAAAAACTATGGAGTGTTTAAACTATTTAAAATACAACAGGGTAAAAAATGTCATTTTTATTAAAATGATAGGTGATATGTTTAATAAATCTTTTATTTCAAATGATATTTTAAGATTTTTAAGTTGATAATTATGATGAAGTAGTTAATGTATTTCCCAATTTTTAGAATAGAAAGTTTTTTATAGTAAAGTATTGGATTTTTTTTAGTTTTGTTTCTTTTTTAAAAAAATCTTTCACATTTGTATTCTAATAGACAGAAGTCAATGTGAAAGTAAAATAAAAGGACACATTTTTTGTTCCATATGATTGATTTTATTTCATGCATAGCAATAAGTAAACAGTATTAAGAAGAAATTGGCCATGGACATTAATATTTCAATGACCTAAATATGCCTGATTTGTATTCTTTCAACTTTACTTTAAATTGACTATGAATACTAAAATTAATTAATTAATATAAATCCTTGACTGCATAAGCTCTGTCTTAAAAATAACCATGTACCAATGTTTTCTATCACTAAATCATTGATGTGTCTGGATTGAGAAGCATCTCTCTGGACTGATAATTCACATTCACCTTATTAAAAAACCCTTAACCCTCCTCCTGAAAAAGGAGAAAGAGAAAAAAAGGACAGTTCCAAAGGAGATGTGATTGAAAGCTTCATCTCAGCGATACTCTCGGCCAGCATCCAATTGTATCTCCTAATGTAAAACTGCGAGAATTGTTAGAGCATCAGATTACCATCACATGTACACTTCTAGATGTCCGTCGGGTCTATATGAGGCAGGGCCGGGCAGGGAACTACAGCCTTCAAAAAGAGTATAGCTGGAGAAGCAGGACTGAGAATAGCTCAAATATGCTCAGTTGCCTTTGGCGAAGCTTAAAAAATATTTTTGGAGAAAATGATCAGAGCAATACCTGCCGAAAGATATATGGTCCTTTATATTCTAGAAAAATCAAAACTGTAAATTTTGAGATCTGTTTCATCAAGGAGATGCAGACCTTTAGAGTTGTGGATGATCTAGAATTAACTCAGAAGACTCCAGAGATGGAACCGTGTCCACCACAGAAAATCGAGGTGGCAGCTGGACCTGCGAGTGTTAATATAGGAAAATGGCCCAAGTCCGGAAGACGGGAGCGGCACGGGAAGGACATTGGAGTTAGAGGAGAAGAGTGACGGGCTCGTCTTGTCTTCAGGACGTCCTGGCGATCCTCGTTAGTCAGAGCAAGACTCGAAAGCGGGAAAGGCAGTGGACGAGCTAGCTCACACCGAAACGCGCGAGTGAATGACTACATGGACTAAAGGAAGCCGAGAGGAAAGGATGAAAAACACTTTAAAATCGTGTATTAATTTGCTCGGACTGCCGTCACCAAATACCACAACTGGGTGGCTTAAACAAGAGACATTGATTGTCCTCAGGGTTTTGGAGGCTAGCAATCCCAGATCAAGGTGTCTGCGGGGTTGGTTCCTTTTGAGGACCTTTCGAAGGAATTTGTTGCATGCATCTCCTAGGTTCTGGTGGTTTGCTGGCCGTTTTCAGAGTTCGTGGGTTTGTGGAAGCATTATTACCCTGATCGCTGCCTTCACTTCACATAGTGTTTCTCCTGGGGATACGTCTCTGTCCAAACAACGCCGCTAGTATAAGGACGCGAGTCCTGTCGGATTATGGACCCAAGCTGCTTCAGGATGACCTCATATTAACTAATGGCATATTG
>NW_006440645.1:1400475-1449612 GCF_000325575.1 Pteropus alecto | reverse complement strand
AAGGGCGCGTTCAGAGGGGCAGAGGCCTAGGACTGTGGGAGCCTCGGAGTGGGCACAATTCCTCTCATAAACGTGGTGAGAAGAGAAGATTGTAAAGTGTACTTTAATGTAAACAGTTTCCATAAATTTATAAACGAACAGTAATATGGAACAAGCATCCAGATGGCCCTAAAGTACAGAATACAGGATATGAAAGAACACAAATTTGAGAGGTTTCTTGTCAAATTCAGAGGCAAATGCACTTATTTCTGTGAATTTGATGATTCTGAATTTACGGCAGATAGTATTAATTTGAACAAATTCTAGAATGTTAGCAAATGGGATGGGTTCTAGAAAGAAGATTGTAGTCACTCCAGAAATAAAATAAGAATGCGATACCTAAATTAAAATGTATTGTTTAAATCCTTCATTAAAAAACAGAGGAAAGCAAAAGAAAACAAAACAAAACAAATTAACTTTAGGCTAGTTTAGGAGACATCTAAAAATAGAACAAGAAGAGTTGAAAATTAATGAATGAAAAATGATACATCAAGCAAATGAGATTTTCAAGTAAACAGGTGAATCAATATTAATGCCAGACAAAACAGAATTAAAAGTTTTTTAAAAGCTTATAATAGCACCAATTAGAATATTTCATGTTGATTAAATATATAATTTAATAAGAATCTGCTGTCAAAATAAGCATACATCAAAAAACGTGGCATCAAGATATGTAAAATTGAAAGGTAAGAAATAAATTCCAGATAATAGAATAAAATAAAAGTTAAAAGTTAACTTTTCAGTAGAAAATAAGATATTTAAGTATATAGCAGTTTGAATAACATAATTTGCAAGCTCGAGCCCATAGATCTGCTGAACTATGCCTAGCAATCAGAGAACACGTAATCTCCCTGGAGGTGCGTGTTGCCTGAGAGGGGACAGTCTCCCCAAAAAGCAGAAGCAATGGCCATCACAGTGAATGACTGAGCCACTTCTGCAGGCTCGCGATGGGCATTCTAGAGATTCAAGGTTTGGAGGCACATCGATGCAGTTGTTACCGTCTGGTGTCCAATCATTTTCCAATCAGGGCCCTGGCTTTGATAGCTCAGGCCGTCTTCATTGGGAGTTCAGCATGTGCCACGTTAAGCATTAAGGATACTATCAACTTCAAGTTCTTTCTGCAGAGAACTTCTTGATTCAGTTGGCTTCCTTTCCTCCTCTGGCTTCTGTATCTGACGTCTTTCATTCGCCCGTAAAGATGTGGAAGGTTGGTTGGTGAGTGTTGGCACTGCCTGGTGCTGTGTATCAGCTGGTTATTGCACATCGAAGGATAAGCTTCCTTTTATCCCCAAAGACACTGCTCTCTGGCTCCCGGAGCAACAGCGGATTCTACAGGGAGCTCAGTGATCGCCACACCGCGCCCTCAAATATTGCAATAAAATATTCAATTTAGGAAGCTTAAACTGTGCATAACGGTTAACTTGAAATCATAATCCCAGAAATTTGGAGTACAAAGTTTGCCTGAGGAAATCAAAGCATAAGATATGAGTATTTTGATAAATAGAAAAACTGCCGGTTAATGGATTTTCCCAGTTGCTAGCAACTACCAAACACACACACACATCATACACATATACATGCTTCAATAAAGATTATAGAAAACCTAATATCATAATTCTACTTTTTTAAGACTAAATAAAGGAGGATATTAAAATTCCAAACCTTTATGACCCTAAAATAATGTTAAATTTACATAGAGCAAAATTTGATAAGGCTAAGAGAATATAGACAAATACAGAAACACAGAAAATGTAACCCTCCTCTTTCAATAGAACACAAAAAAGCTAAAATAAATACATAAAAGCCAATCAAACCCAAATAAATAATTTGGAATAATATGGAAAATAAAATCAATGAAATATGGAAAAGAGATTATCCTGAGACAGACGCCCACATGTGGAATCAACTTATTTATGACATTGATTAAATGTAAATTTAATCAATACTGTCGTACAGTGAGAAGATGATAGTCTTTTCAATAATTAGTGTTGGGTCAATTGGATCCTTGGGGGGAATCATCGGATTCTTAAATTATAACATCCATAATTATTCGTTTTAGCTAGATTGTGAGTATAAGTGTGCCAGTAAAGCAGTAAGCTTTCAGAAGGAAACACACAAGGCTGCCTTCGCTCTGGATGCTGAGCAAAGGTTTCTCAAATAGGTCACAAATATTAACCATAACAGGAAAAATTATAACACTCACTAGATCATTGATTAGATCTTCTGGTCATCAATTAGTCCATAAATACATGAGAAAAGATATTTGCAAAACTGGTATCTGACAAATGACTTATTTTCTTAATATATACAGAATTCTTAAACATTAATAAGATAAAGCTATCCTGTTCAGTAGCAAAACAACAAAAAAAAAATGCTGGAAAACTTATCAGGTGCTTCACACAAGAGAAGCTATCTTAAATAACCAAATGATAGACAAAAAGTCATTGTACTTCATTAGTCACTGAGGAGATGCAAATTTATACCACAATGTGACATAACTATACACCTGTCAAAATGACTGATAATACCAAGAGTTACTGAGCATGCAGCCTACCTTCAAGTCTCAGATGCTAGCTGGAGAGTAGAGACATTACCGTATACTAATATGCTATAACCTACAGCTCTATCCTTAGTCATATATTCAACAGAAATCACACATCTTCCCACTAAAGTTAATTATTAGTATGTTCATAACGATATTCAGAATCGACAAAAACAATGAGAAAGAACAAACTACAACTTCATACAGTGACATGGATGTCACCTACAAATACGATGCTGACCAAAAGAAAGCAGACACAGAGGCTATTCAATGGCACCCAACTTAAGTCCTAAAACAGCGGAGCAAATCTCTGATGTTTTGCCTCAGGCACGAGGGGTCCCAGAGTCCTGGCGAAGCTGATTTGTTGATTTGAGTGCTCTCGACTTGTGCTTAGTTTGCGAAGTTTCGTCCGGCTGTATAGTTATGATTTCTGCATTTTTATTTTGATATAAAAGGTCATATTGCAATATATTAAAGGTGACTAATAAAATGGTGTTATTGGTTTCTACATATTTAGATACAGCATAGATACAATATTTTTAAATTATTACTAAAATATTCTGTTTTTCAATAGAAAGAAAATTCAAGAAAAGTACCTTCAGATATTTTAATCTAGATATTCTGTAGCTAATACTATTATATTATAAATCTGTTCATATCGTGTTAGTACATTTTTGCATAGTGGCCTTGATTTATTCTGCCACAAAGTAAGCCAGTCGGTGTTAAATAAACATCAGCCAAATGGAATTATCTCTGAATGGATTTTGCTAAAAATTAAAAACTATTAAAATTGGGCCAAAATAAAACTATTAAAATTGGGCCAAAATATTTCTAAATCAGAGATCCAAATTTTATATCATAGTAGACTGCAGATTAACTCAGTTTAAGTAAGGCATGAGAGAAACAAAGATTTTTAAATTGACATAAAAATGTAAATTTAACAAAGTTCATGATTCAAAATAATCGATGCTGATTATTTCAGGAACTGAAGTGAAAGGGAAAAAAATAGCTGGAAGGAGAGATGTTAAAAAGTAAAATGATAAAAAATAGAATTCTGGAGTTAGCATATGCCGAGCAAGTCTATGGGGAACAAATTTCTTAAATATAAGGAAGAGATTGTGAGAACGTGCAGACTGTTATATAGAAAGTGAACAGAAAATTTCTAAACGAACCAGAAAACTACCAGGACACAGAGTGACGATCCCACAGAACGGAGATAAAATAGAGTGCTTGGTGAAGCAGATGGTAAGGCTCGAGGACGGACTGTCGCATTCAGAGTTGGGAGCTTGGGGGTGAGAGAGCGGATAAGATCATCACGGGCCACGCAGGCGTGAGTGAAACAGACACGCCATCGCATATGCCAAGCAAACGGGCACGTCGGTGCAGTTAGATACTTCAGATTACACCTGCCAGCTACAGACCAGCTCAAAGACGGAGGCCTTTGAAATGCCTTACCGGATAAAAACCCAAATGCTCTTCAAACACCGATATGGGAATTTATAGTATAATTTTTGGTGAAAACTAAAATAAGAAATGACAATAAGAAGAAACAGGCATATTTCCTTACAGCATATTTATATTAATCAGCATCGTACTGATTAATGCAATGATTGTTGAAAAGATCGTGTTTCAAATCTATAGGGCTAGTCATTAATAAGCATATTTCTCTTTTCATATGCAATCTAAGATAAGGTTGTCCATTGAATTAAAAGTGATGTTCTATGTATTGAAAAACACGTATTCAAATTAAACAAAAACGAGAGAAGTGAATTTTATTAAATTAGATAGATTTGAGGAGTAAATACAACTTATCTCTGAAATCAGAAATATTAAACACCGACACAATGCACATTTGCACTGTGTGTTAAACAGATTGCTGAATACATTTAAGTATATTAATGAGAGTATTAGTAAAGGGTCTTTTATAAATACAGTTAAATTCTCATTTGAATATATATTTTTAACAGAGTAGGTGAGGGTAGTCTTTTACAAAATGTATCAATTAGAAAAATAATTGTAACATAATATCCATTACTATAAATATACAGTGCACACATACACACAAACCACATACGATGTTGGAAAGAATAACTACAGTGAAAAAGTACAGCTCTATAAAAATAATTATTTTAGTTTTTTGTCTTTTGTGCACATAGATAATTTAGTTAATAAATGCAACGTTTTACTTAATTCAGCAAATATTACAATCAGTTGACTTTATTATGTGAAGGGGGCCGGCGAGAGCAGGGAGGGGAAGAGGGGAACCGTCTAGCAGAGGGTCGACACGCAAGCGCGTGTGGATGTGAACAGGCAGACTGCAGTGGGGGCGTCACAGCAGCGCATCGGAGCGCAGGCCGGTGGCGTGGACGCCGTTGCCATGGCATGTCCCCGTGACGGTGAACGCAGTATAAGGAACACGGCGTCACAGCTATGGCCAAGGAAATGAGTGGTGGGCAACCGTTAATCGTTACCCATTTTGTGTGACTTTTACAGTTCTTTGAAAAGCTTGACGTGTACATTTTGAGCCATTCAAAATGCTTCAGAAACAACATACTTTTTAAAAATTGTGTATTAATCACAATTGTTTTGAAATTGCCCTCATCCCAAAAAAGCTCATTAAGCTTCAGCAACTTTTCATATCAAAGCAAAACTTGCGGGAACAATGCTTTCCAGCACTTTTCTCTCTAACCCAGACGGCCCTCTGAGCGAGGGCCGTATTAATAGTAAAGCGGCGGCGTCCAACACACGAAGTGTTTGACACCACTCGAGAGTAGGAGCGGACGTAATCAGATTGTTCTGAATAATCGCGAGGTCGGAACTCGGAGCTGGGGCGTGGGGATCGAATGGTGGTGACGTGACGTCAGAGAGGGGACGAAGGCAATTGAAATTGTCACAAGTTCCGTTGTAAAAGATTTTTAAAAAGTGAATCTTCTGGCTCCTGCGTGAACAAATCCCTCCTCACATAAAACTGTCTGTAAAATATACAGTGATAGGAAACCTCAGTATATGGTGGCGTGACAATCCTGTAAATCCTAGAAAAAGCAAATCGCAAAACGTTATTTTTTATTTGACATATAGAGTACATTTGGGGCATATTACTGTGTATGATATATGTAAAGTGTTACAAATCTTTTTTCATAGGGTCTTTTGGTTGCCTGGTAACAGAGGAATGGAAGGAGTGGTAAAAATAGGTCACCATTAAGAGAGGGACTTTCTTGTTTTTTATATCAGGAAATATTGTTTGAGGATAGTAATAGCTATAAATCACGGGTGTGCTATGCATCGCTCTGAGGCAGGCCAGGCCCTGTGAGCTTGGCCTCTCTTCCCTATTATTCTTCAATCCCTCATTCCCTTCCTGGGGTGATGCAAAACATCAAGTTAAGTCACTCCTCTTATGCTTCCATAAATGTTAACAATTTTTCTTAATAGCCTATCAGTACTTCAAATTATATATAAAATGCAGTAACATCCATCGCACATTTAGAGTTAGCGCCAGCGCTCATCACAACAGTAATAACTACTCTGGGATTTCCAAACTCAAATGAGTCATTCTGTTTCTGCAAACAAAATGAAACATAAAGCGTATTATTTCATTAAAGTTTTGATTTTATGTTAATGCTAAATGTAAGTACCTAGGAAATTTAATGTAGACTGATTTAGGTAATCACTTTGCAGGTGTGCTACATTAATTATACTCACATTAGTTTAGTGATATTCTAATTATGAGTTTGTTTATATAACACAGTTTAGCCTGAAATCATCGAGGATTTCTTTACTTGGATCTTAGAAGAGTCAAAAGCACTATAATAATTTCTTTTCCGTAATGAAAAGGCATGACCTTGGGTTCTGCTTCCAGATACCCAGAAAACAGTTATCAACTATGAACAAAATACATTTTAAAAAATTCAAATATATGAAGGCACTGAGGAGGTACTGTGGAAGGGGGACCTGGAAATGAATAAAAATTATTCGTTAAAATGCATGAAAATTAAAAGGAGGGCACTGTACATGGAATATTTGCATTTATGTGACTTTCCACGTGAAGGCGCAGCCAAGTGTCATACTGGAGGGCAAATAGAAACCCAAGAAAAAGCAGTGTGTTGCTGGTAACACACTGAAGAACTTCCAGGGCTGTCGCTGGATGAGGGGACAGAGTCTAGTAAGGAAAGGGCCGTGAAAGGGTTGAGTCCCACACCAATGGGAGAGACACCAAGAGTCTAAAAGGAAAAGCTGGCAGACTAAGAGGATGAATCGAAGACTCCAGCGGCTGCCCACCACACGGAAGACAGTGTTGGGTTTGAGTCCAGCCAAGTAAAGAACAAGTAGATCAAAAATCAACAATGTAACTTAAGAAAATAACAGAATCAAGAGGTTCTCAGGGTCAGGCCTGGTTAGTACTTGGATGGGAGACCACCTAGGAATACCAGATGCTGTAGGCGTTAAAAAAAAAAAAAAAAAGAGGTTCTAAAAACCTGTCATGGACCGTGCCTCGTCTACAGTAAAAACAAATAAGCAAAGAAACTAGGCATGAGAAGAAACGTGAATTATAGTTGAGATAGAAAGAAAGCAGTCAATACAAACTGAGTTAGGACATGAATTGGAATTACTAGTTCAGAAATTAAAGGAAAACATGGTTACGGTGAACTTATGGGTGAGCAACTGCAACAGGGAAATGTAAACTATAAAAAACTATTAAATTCTGGAACAAAATTGTTCAGTACCTGGAAAGAAAAATCCAGCAGATGGGATTAATAATGGATTGGAGATAGCAGGAAAATGGTTAACTAAAATTGAAGATGATCCTCAGATTTACAATGTGAAGGAAACATTTTTAAAATAGGAAAAATAACGGGTCATCACTAAGATGTGGAATAATATCAAACATTGAACATGTGCCACTGGAGTTCCAGAACAATAGGGAAGAAAAAATATTAAACAGAAAGAAAAAGGCTGGAAAATTCCCAAGTTTTATGAAAAATACAATAAACTATCATATACAAGAAGCCCTGCAGTCCTGAAACATGATAAATAGAAATTAATAGCATGATAAATTGGTGCAACATATCAAACTGATAAAAAAGAAAAATTTGAAAGCGGACATGACACCACAGAGCATACAGAGGATCGTGAAATTCTCATATAAAAAACTGGAAGATAGAAGACAATGGAATGGAATCATTAAAATCCTTAAGGAAAAAATATATTAACATTATTTCTCTTTTATTTAAAAATAGTCAAAATATAATCAAAATGATATAATTTTTTATGAAATCTGACAATCATCATCAAAATAGTTACATGAAGTTTAATAGCAAAACCCCTGGATGCAATAAAATGACAAAAGATGGACACTAGGATCTATAGGAAAAAGTGATAAATAGAAAATACACATAAAAAGCTAAAAAGTTCTCCTTTCACTGTTATGCAAATATTTTCTTATTTAAGTTAAATATCACTGCACTGTGTTGAGTTTATAAAGGATGTAGGTACTGCAGGTGTGTGATTCCTGACAGCTGTAGACCCATCCGTGGTGTAAGAACTGTACTGAATCAAGCTTCTCATGTTTGTGATGAACTTGACAAATATTTATTTTAAATTGATTTTGATAAAGAATACATATTTTCTCCTAAAAATACTACGATAAATAGTATAAAAAACAATAATTAAAACTCCACTAGAGTAATTTAAATGCCATGCTAACTATACTCGTTTAAATCCAAAGGGGCAGGAACAGGGCCAGGAACCACGGAACCTAAGACTTGACTTCTACTTCTGACTCTGTGACGTGGACTGGTTTACCCGCTCACTTAAAACGGCTGAAAATCCACAGAAATGAGATGAAACACAGGTTTTCAAGACCTTGGACATAAGGCAAAGCAGCACAGGCATCTCTGAAGTAGGAAGCAAATGACATGAGCCCAGCGATGCCCCCTTTTCCCGCCAGGAGTGTCCAGGACGGTGCTGCGCGGAGCACCAAGCTTGGTCCCTGGAGAGTAGCGGGGGCGGGTGCACAAGTCCACGGGGACCCAGGATGCCCGAGCGTTCGCAGCGGAGTCCCAGAGTGGAGACTGCACGAGAGAATTCTGGAGATCTGCAGAGGTCCTCAGGTCGGACACACAGTGTTGATCCAAGCGTGCGAGTGAGCAGGGCCCTGAGGCTGGGCGCAGAAGCCTCTGGAAGGGTTAGGAGAAGTAGCCTGGGTTCGAGGCATGGAACGGCCAAATGGTGGGCCAGAGTTACATACTGGCAACACTACTCAAGATGAAGCTGGCTTGGCTCTGTCAGTGTCGACAAATTCTAGTTCAGAGCAAATAACATTGCCAGGAATAAGGAACGATATTTTGCAGTGATCAAGATGCCAATTCATCAAGTAGATAAAACAATATCAAATGTTTATGCGTTATAAACAAAGTTAAATACTATAAGAAGTGAAACATCATGGAAGTGCAAGGGAAATTTCACAAATCTACAATTTTTGGCCAGTGCTTGAATAACCCCTCTGTTAATAGCACACAAAGTGTACATAATTAGTGTGCAGAGGGACAGTACTATCAACAGCACTACCCACCAACGTGACCTAAGTGTCTGATAGACAGCCTCGCCCAGGAATAGCAGAATACACTTTTTTTCAAATGAACATCAAACATTTATCAAGATAGACTATATTCTGGGCCATAAATTCGATCTCAACAAGTTTAAAAAGATTCGAATCATAAAAAGTATGTTTGTCAAACACCACGGAATTAAAAGCAGTAACAGAAATCTCTGGATAATCTCTGCATTCGTCCCTGGGTTCTGTAGAGAAATACAACCAATAGGGAGGGAAGGAGGGAGAGAGAAAGAGGGAGGGAGAGGGAGAGTGTGCGTGCGTGCCTGCGTGTGTGTGCGTGCGTGCGTGTGTGTGTGTGCGTGTGTGTGTGTGTCTCCTGGCTAAAGTTCACTTTACAGTGTCCTGGGGTCAGGGCAAGTCTGCAGATTCAGCCAGTTACGTCCCATTTCTGGCAAGTTTAATGAGAACTGACAGTTCAGCGCCTGGCAGAAATCCTCACAGTAGTGTCCATCTCATGCCGGAAAGGCTGTTATGACGAGCAGTGTCAAGTGGAAGGTGCCAGTGCTCCCGCACCCAACAAAAGTGGCAGATCAGTGTCAGCGCAGTGTCAGAGGAAGTCGCCGGGTGCAGCTCTCCCTGAACACCGCTGCGGATGCGGCTTTCCATTCCAATCAGAAGTCCCTTCCATCCCTAAGTTCAACGAGGGCAAACGGACAGATTTTAGAGAATGACATGGACGGTGTGCTTTTTCAGGTGGCAAATCTGATTGCATTTGCTGCACTCGACATGGGCTCCGTAGTGGAGAAAATCAATACAGATCCCAGCCCCTGATTGATCAGGCGAATTATTTTTTCTCACTTCTGATAAACAGAGACAATCAAGATGTCATAATGTTTAAGCATCATTATTCTGTTCAACGGGATAAAACATAAAAACTAATTGCTAAGAATCTACAATGAAATGAACAACCATGTAGAATAAGATGTTTTTATGTTGCTGAGACATAAGACGATATACAAAATTCCGTGCTCTCCTAATACTGCGACTATGCACTTTAAGAAAACAAAATCTATCTATTAGAGAGAAATGAGTGTAAGTGAATTTGTATATTGTGTGCGAATGTATGTATTTCATTCAAGAGATAGTTGGACATACAATAAAATAAAGACATACAAACCTCTTCGAGGAAAAAAATCCTCACATTTAATTAACTGATCTGTATTCATGGTTATCTAAAAGACTAGCAATGTCAGTTCCTAAAACGGTAGTGTTTCGCACTGTAATTTTTATAGCGCATAATGACGTGTTCTGTAGAGCGTGCCGTGGGGACTTTGAGGAAAGGTAATACAGGGTACAGTGGAGTCTTGCTCAAGGTAACATTCATCGCTTCCTGAAAACTCCATTCCATGGACAGGGTCAAGATAAACCCTCACAGCCAAGGTGCCCTTTGCTCCAGGGGAGTTGGAGGTGGACCTGCCCCACGCACGCCTGCGCCTTTGTCCTGGCCTTCAGGGTGGCGCAGGGTCCTGGGCTCCGGGCGTGCATCCTGATCCCCGTCGTCACCTCCGGCCTCGGTCTTGCATTCTCCCCTGGAATGGGCAGTCCCCCCGTGCCCCAGCCGTCCCTCCCCGGGCGCCCCCAGGGCTGCGGTCGCTGTCGCGGTCTCTGTCGCGGTGAATCCTCCGACGCGGACCGGGGACCTCCAGGTTTTCAGCTCGCTCCTTTGGACTGTGACCCTGGAGCCACTGTCCCTCCAGGCACTGCTGATCTGTTGCCCCTGCATTGTGCTCGGTTTAAACCAAAGGGCACATCTCCACATCACCCCCTCCCGCACGCGCTCCCCGCCCTCGCCTGGCGGGGACAGGACGCGCACTTGTCCTCTGAGCCCCAGAGCCGGGTGTATTCCTTCCACCAGGGAGAGCTGCGTTCTGGGACGCCGGGTCCCCGGGGGGAGGAAACTGGAGAGCGTACGCTGAGTCTGCAGAGGTGGGACCGCCAGAAGCAGGGGTGTCAGGGGCACGAGGTTCGGGGTTGGGGAAGGTGCGGCTCATGAAGAGGCCGGCGATGCGCTGATGGGTGGCTTCCAGGGGATCTGCGATTCACGCAGCGTTGTCACCGATCAATTAGAATGGCCTTAAACCTCGTGCTGGTGTTATTTTTGTTTCTTTTCTTGCAGCAAAAGAATAATTGATCTTTCCTGTCTTGAATTTAGAGTATTGCAACATTTTTGCCTTCCCTTGTTTTATTTTCTTGTTTGGAAAACACAGTTATTACATTTAATTCTTTCTCTGGTATGTGCTTGGAGCCGCACAGCCGAATATTCCTGGAGAAAGACAACGATTAGTTGGTTCCTAATTTGTGGCCCGACTTCAGGTGGTACCGTAATGATCTTAGGAAATCGTATCTACATCCCTAAGTCTGTGCTCCCCCACTCCACCGGACCACTGGCTTCCTTCTCAAGTCCCGAAGCCTTGCCTCCGTCCTCATTTGCAAACCCGTTTCCTCTTTCACTGAGAGCATTTAAGTCATCACAAAGGGACCCCTATAGCCATCTCTGCCACATACACGAGTTTACTGGAGACTTACCCAACTGCTTTGCCTTGCTGCCTGTTGTGCTAGATGTTCTGTCACTGATCTTTTCTAAAACGATTCCCTCCATTGCTGAAATATATCCCGTTTCTTCTTAAGAACGATTTAGAATGATCTACTCTCTCCCACATTAATACATTCTTTCACAGTAATAATGCATTGTACTAGATGATTCCCATTCACCCATAAACTTCCTGTTATTTATCCTGTTCTTTATAAAAAGTAATAATAAATTATCTCGGTCACACTTTCCACACCAGCAACTGCTCTGTGTTTTTGGCACATGTTTGAAGCCAAGATCTTTAATTCTTTAATTACCTTCATATTTACTGTCCCCAAATCTCCTGGGGTGTGGGGAAAAGCCAGAGGTTTATTTCTTACCACCTATCGGTAGCTTAGAAATACTCTACCTCTATAGGTCTAGGTTAGTAAGTATAAGGAAAATAAAACTTCTTCATAATACGAGTCTGAAGTTCAGTCATCCCATTCTCAATAAACCATTTTCTAAAAGAGGAATCTTAGTAACTAGTCTACTAGTTATTTTCTGACCTAATTCTAACCTCCCTCTAAATATACAAAATGTCCTGGGGTCGGTTCTCCCTCCTGCATCCAGCCTCCCCAGCCTGTGCATGATTGAGATAATGGGATCAGAGGATCACGCTGCTCTTCCATGTCTCTGGTTCTGGTTCTGTATCATGATAAAAAGAACATTGTGCTCAGATTACACATTGCTCCTTCATACAAACAAATGTCCTTCCATATATGTCTATGTGTGTAGATACGTATCCACATACATACGTATATATGACATCCTCTGAACCCAATCCAAATCCTATGAATCTGAGATAGAGTTCTATCAGATATTTTAACATTTAAGAGAATCTTTGATGACTTAAAAAAATTTTAATTAAGAAATACAGTCCTACTTCAAGATGTTCATGTGTTTTTACTAGGACTGCTAAAATGTTAAGTGTTTTTGATGTTAGTGACATTAGTCTGTCTTGGGTAGACCGTACAGTATGCTTTACAGATAGTTTGATCCTCCTTCATGTTGATAACTCATCTTCCCACTCTGTTGATGAACAAGCACCTCTTTCCTCGGCGCAGTGTGGAAAGTCGTCTGAAATGCAGTAACTTTCATATACTGAAGTTTCAGACAGGTGTGGGTGTGCTCCTTGGGTCGCTGGTTTGTTTCACGGCCTGATCTGATATGCATACACCGATAACACTGCGTCTTAACTGAGGTGCCTGTCATCGGGTATGTGTTCTGCCAGGACCCTCAGCCTCCTCTGCTCTTCGGAAGATACTTAGCTTTTGGTTTTTGGGCCCTTACATCTGTCATATAAAATTTAAAACCATCTTTTTTAGCTCTATAAAAACCTTGTTAAGATTTTGTTTTAATAGATCTATAGTTTGATTTGGAAAGAATTGACATCTTTGTGTTGTTGCTTTAAGACCTCTGAAAATTAAATAGGTACATATATAATGTTAAAATATTAATACATTATTTCATAGTAATACTGCAACATGTCAATATAATAATGTGTTATAACATTGTATATGCGTTATATAACATATATAACACTTGTTTAGACTTTTTAAGAAATCCCAAAAATCTTTCATACTTTTTCCTGTAGGGCCATTCACATTTTTGTTAGATTAATTCTAGGAAATTGATAAACTCAAATACTACACAGTATACAATCTACTAGTAGATTATTTGATCATTTGCTGTAAATGTTAAAAAAGGCAACTATCTTTATCTATTATTTGTATGTCCAACTGATTTGTTAAACTGTCCTGTCAGTGTCTATAGCTTCTTTGGCGTTCACTAATAAATCATTATAATATCTGAAATGATAAGAGTTTTATTTCCTCCCTCCCAAACCTGTACCTTTATTGTGTTGTCATTTTACTGACCTGACTAGGCTTCCGCTATGTTGTGTAGAAGTGATGTGTGTGGGCCTATTCAAATCATTCATGGTTTTACAGGGGACACTTCTAACCTCTTCCTGTTTAGGACTTGTTGTTCTGATGGGTTAGTGTGTCAAATGACAGTAATTCACCATCCCTGCCAAATAGAATAAAGGAACTGGGTGATTATATAGCATCTTTAGAATCCCTATTGAATTGAATTTATTTTTTTTCTTTTATAAGTTTTGCAGCTTGACACCTGAGAGAGGTAGGCCTGTGATACTTGGCCTGGTTTTGTTATTCCATGACGTTCATTTAATGGACTGAGTGCCGAGGAGTCCTCTCTTTTTTCCAAAGAGATAATATAAATTTAGGATGAGCATTCCTCGAAGTTAGGTGGATTTCTCATGTGGAATTACCCAAGTCTGGCATTTTCTTCATGTGCAGTTCTTAACCACTGCTTACAGTTGTTAAATACTTCTAGGAAAGCTACAGGGTTGGTTTGTTTGTTATTTTGTTTTGTTTTTTCTCTTGGGTAAGTTTTGTTGATGTATTTTTCTAGGCATTTCCTCACTTAAATTTAGGCTTAAAATTCGTTGGCATGTGGTCACCGCCAATATTGTCTCATCATCTCTTTCTTGCCTGCGGCATCCGCAGTGACCCCTACTTGACTGTTATGTCTTCTGTCACTTATCCTGTAGCTCTGGGGAAAATGCTGCCCTTGGGTAGATGTTTATGAGCTTTCGTAAGGCTACAGTTTTCTCTAGCAGAATGTAAGAGGATGGATTCATATTTCGCTCACCCTTAACTTATTATACTTTTCCAGATTCCGTGTGAACTGTATGGAAATAAAATCTGGCATTTGATTTCAAGAAACTGTAGAGTTTAAAATGTGGTTGATATTTCTTTAAAAGGAAATGACGAAGAATTCAGAAACACGATATAATTAACTCCAAGTTAAGATTAAGGTTATAGTTAAGACAACTAGAAATAGAGATAATATCGTTAAATTGAAACTAGAGATATACCTGAGTGGTTTTTCATCTCCTTTTAGCTGAAAATATGCCCTGAAAGACAATTACATAGAGCTATTTTCTTTTAGTTTCAAAGGGTATTAGATTAAGTAATGCATATTATGTATTTTTTGAAAATCAGATCAGAGTAACACTTAAAAATACTATTTATAGCAAATATTATTTGATGACTAAGAGAAATTTCTTTATCGAAAAAGAATCAGAGTAATGAAGGACATTACTGTATTTTCTGATAAAGCTTCCAAAAAGTATTTAAATATTGTACCCGTTGGGGAAAATTATCATGGTATACTCGAGGGAAGAGCAGTTCCTGATCACAGTGTTTTTCAGGCCAATAAAGTAGCAATGAGTGAGAAATTAGAGGAAACAATGTATATTTTAATTATTCGAAAACAAAATGGAATTGAAACAAAAAGGACTGCATTGCAGCACCGTGTTTTTATCCTAAGAACCCACAGTTCTTCAAACAGGCCCGCTCTGATTTCCGCCCCACGGAGACTCTAATTTCACACGTCTGTGAAAACACGTCACACTTTTGGTGCTATTCGTTAATTGGAAAAATACCTTCTAATCACAAAGCGTATTTTAAATCTTGATTTGGACTTGTGCTCACACTCAGCCTCACGGTCCCTGGTCCTACTAGTGTGGAGGATGAGGCTGCTCTCACGACCCACGGTTTGAGCCGGGTCTCAGCTGGGTAACTGCGTGGGCTTCGCAGCCCGTCGGTGACGTCAGGGTACCATAAAGTTTAAACTCACAAATTTTAACATTAAAATTCTGCTTTAAAGCATTTGCAATCATGATACAAACAAATGATTAACCCCAAGGTAATTATTTGGTTCATTAATATAAATATTAAAGACACGTGCATGAGGTCATTTCTGACCAGTGTTTATGGAACTGCTCTTAACAGCACCTACTAAGAAAGTTTAGGAAACCTACTCCCAGTTAATCTGCCCTATCTGTAATGTTGACCTTTAAATGAATCTATGCGTTTTTTACCTTCTGAATTATAAAATTAAATCGCAAGAATCAGTAAATAAAACTTGCAACATAGGCAATTAATAATAACAGTAATAATCATTTGATAATTGTTACTTGATTATCATTTGATATATAACCAATTAAAATGTCATATTTGTAAAAACTATCCAGACACTTTATTGTGGCCTAAATGTCCTTCATGACCTGGACTCTGACTGCCCCTGACCTCATCTATGTCATTTCTCTCCCACCTAATATCTCATTTTGGGAAAGCCCCAGACTTATTCCCTGTCTACTTCCTGGTCAATGTTTGCAATGTTCGACCCATAAATAACTCTGTTAAACAGGCTCTTTTCTTTTATGGTTCAGAAATTCTTTCATATTCTTCTTTTTAAAAAATATAGAATTGTGTCTATCCTAATTAATTAATTGCCTTTTTCTTTATCACTAGAATGTGTGTTCCACGAAGCCAGGATATATATTATTTTTTATCTTTTTTCACTGCTGGAATCCTCACACCCAGGATGAGGCCTGACTCATACTAGGTAACACACGTACATTTCATGAATACAGAGAGAACTGCTCAGTCTGATGGATAAACATAGTAAGGTTAGGGGAATTCAAAAGAGAATATTTTTTAATTGGCTTACTTTTTCTGCATTTGAGCTGGATTTCCTGGGTATCATCCGGGAGATACAAAAACGTTTCTTTAAGGTTTAATATCAACATTGTCCAAAATTTTATTCATCGCTACAGTGTTTTCACTCATAGCCACATGGTTTCCCATACTTTTTAAATCTCCATTTGTCTGACTTTATTCCGTAATAGTTTTTATATTGTAAATGGCCCCAAATTGTGGCTGGATTAAACCTTAGCATGGAGAAATACTTTTAGAATAATCACCTCCTTCCTTCTCGAAATACTTTTCATTTCTATAAGAAGCTTTTGGACTCAGGATCTAAGACGGAATTTTTCAAAATCACCAAGGCAAGTCTTCAACAACACACAGTGACACACAGACGTGTCCATATACCAAATGGCAGGAGAAATTTATTCCAAGCTTCGCACAAAAATAATTTGACTTATTTGATGGGCTGGTGTTATGTAGTTCTTTTAGTTAGACAAGTAGTTAAGCCAGCTATTAAAAATGGAATAGCATCAGGCGTTAGTGGAACATTTAACATAATTGGAAAACTATTCTTGTAAGGGAAAAGGCATGCTGCTTGTAGCAGGAGACCTGGATTCAAATCCCCAAATAGTCTCGTATTAGGATATCGCCTTGTATGTATCTTTGAAAATTCTGAATTTGCAAACCAAGTGGAAGGCTAAGGAACCTTGGTAGATAAAATCTGGTTATTACTAAACTCTGTCTTCAGTAGACTACTTTCTGGCCTCTCTAATCTGAATTTGTCTTTAGTGACTTAAAAAAATCATTACTGGGTCTTTTTCAAAAGCAGTGCATTTTCCTTATCTTTGGACCAAATGCCAATGTGAAAAACATTTTCGACATCTATCAAATTTGCTTTCTATCCTTGAAATGGAACCACTGTCCCTTTAATAGTGTTGATAGTAAGAGCAGCTGAGGTAGCCATGTGACTGGCATGTCGCATTTGTCACTGCACTTCGGCGATGCATTAAACTGACCTTTCGTTTTGAAGTCATCGTAAATGATTGTCAAAGAAAATCGTACAGTAGTACAGCTCTGCAGTTGGGAACCCTCTGTGTTTTTCCTTTGCCCAAGTATTTCACTTTGCCGTGTGCTGGAGCCGTCGCCTACAGACAGTGCGAGGACTTGGGTCACGGGGAATCTGTGGCGGGCTTGCAGCTGGAACCTCGCAGGGCACGGAAAGTCAGTGCGTGTTCGCATACCCTTTGGTCCAGTTACTCCCCTCTTCTTTTTCTGGTTTTATTCGTATCCTTTCCTTAAGCGGTGAATTGAGCCAGAATGTTGAGTCCAATGAGGAAGGCTGCTCCAGGAGAAACGCGCATACGAAGCGCAAGCATGCGTACGACCAAACGCATGCCCTCCTGGGTTTCTGAAGTAGCTTATCGAGACTTTAGAGTTTACACTCAGCACAGCTCCGATCACTCTGCTGCTCTGAGAGGTTCACAGCATCCACAGCCACCACCTCGTTCCTCCTGGCTGCCTTCCTCCCTCCTCCCCATCCTTTCTCCTTCCTTCCTTCCTTCTTTCCTTCCCTCTCTCCTCTTCCCTCTTGTTTCATTCTTCGTTTGAAGAAAGAAAGGGCGAGCCAGGCAGCATCTCCGTGCGGGCTCTTCTCGAAGCGTGCTTCAGGCGATCAGTGTGTATACAGACATCTTCTATTAGGATAGTAATTAGTGGCAATGGACTTCGGTTATATTAAAAGACTTCCTAATTAGCAATAAAGAACACAACCTCACTGGCATGTTAATGCCAGCATCAGTACTTGACAATGTCAAGTCACCTTGTTAAGGAAGAAAAGGATGGCTAATTATAATGTACACAAGTCACCTCTCACATATTTGGAATGCAGGTCTCCTGTAATATCTTTGTCCTAAAATCCAAAAATAATATAATGCCGTTTTACTTTATTACTTTGGAATTAGTACCTTAGAATTAGAACTGCAGGGCAAAAAAAAAAAAAAAATCCTGGGAACTAGATACAAGCCCGTCCGTTTCAGTGTTTTCTGACATAGGGACAGCGGCAGGGGACAGTGAGCAGCGTGTGTCCGTTGTGTCCTGGTCCCGTGACGAACTGTGGCACGCGGCGGCTGCAGCTTCAGATGGCAGAGCATCTAGCTCTAGTTCCCTTCTTACCACTTAACGGGACTCGGAGTTGTCACTAACATTTTGAACATTGGTGTTAATGCTCCATTTTAAGGACTAAATAAGACGAAGGATGTACAACTACTTACAGATTTGTCATCAAAAAATGTTTATGTTGCCCTGTCCTCTCTATTAATAGTGACGTTTTTCCCACGTAGTGAATATTTCAGGACATATAAAAGCTATTAAAACACCGGTGAAGTGGTTTTGAACGCAGTGCTTCTTGAAAGACCGTTTCTACACCGCGGCACGTCTGTTCGCGTAGACAAGTAGAGGAAGGGTGAACACACGAGGCAGGCACACGCCAGCGGGAAAGACATCTGAGCAACCTGGGCCTCTGTGCCAGCTGCCCACGTCCTGTCTCAGCTCCAAGCCCGGGCCTGGGCGTCTGCTGCCCTACCCACCGCGTGTCCTTTGATGCGGGTCTCTTGGAAGCCAGGGCTGCGCTGTGCTGAGCTCCCAGCTGGGGGCGCTGTGGGGTGCTTGGGAGAGCTCGCACCAGGTCTGGCTGCGGGAGCCGTCAGGGTGGGTGCCCTCTGTCCCCAGAGGAAGCCGCTGCGCTCCTGGCCTTAAACTCCAGTGAAGAAGAGCGGAGGGGGCGGGAAGGGAAGGGAAGAGAGACGGGCTGGAGCAGCGCTGTGATTCAAAGGTCTCCGAAAAGATGGATTAAAAAGTTTGCAGAGCCTACTGACCTTGTAGTCAGTTATTGCCCATTTTACGTATTGAGGAAAACAGATTTATTTCATCCTGGAACTCATTTATCTTTGGCATACTGGATGCAAACTTTGGCACACACTGATGTAAGGAAATGTTGGAAAAAATATATTCATATTACTTTAATTTTTCATTCAGTTTGAAACGTAGTTCCAAATGGAAGGAAAATATGTTCATATTTTACAGTCAAACAAGTTAAATTAATAAATGCTCCCAAAAATGTAATGTGGTATGCCAGAAAATTGGCTTTGTAATTTGCAACAAAATGTCTTTTAAAAATTTACATCCTAAGACAGGTAAAAAGACAACCAAGGAAGTAAATCTTATTATTGGTGCTCATCAGAAAGTTAAAAAATAAAATCACATAACAGGATTTTTTGCCATTAAAATATTCATACTGCCGGTATAAAATGAAGCCATTGTCAACTATAACAAATTGGTAAACTTAATGATAAGAAATATAAAATTTATTAATTTATCTTAGAGACTTAATATTGAAAGAAAATAAGAAAAATAAAGAATATTCAATCCTGCGTAAACCCCGGACTGTTGTCTTTGCGGGGGCCTGGTATATTTGTAATAGTGGGGAATGTTTGAGATGAAGGTATATAGTATTTGTGACAAATTGAAAGCAAGAAAGGTAAAGTACACAATTAAAAAAGGCTTATTAAAAACAAAGCTTACACAAGTTGCCATAAATTCCAGACTCTTACATTAACATTAGTCTTGATTATCTTCTTTAACTATTAAAATTAACAGTAACCTATTTAGGGCAACATCGATAATGCGGTTTGGAGGGACGTCCAATCTTAGCACAAAATAGGAAAGCTTCTGCTCTGACTTCTGTGTCTATTCACAAAGCAGGGCTCCTGTTACCAGTTTGAACTCTTTTGCAGTAAGCTGCGCTAGAACTAGAAGGAGCCCAAGGTCAGAGTCACAGCTGGTGTCGTTAACTGAGCAACCAGGAAATCGACAAAAACGTGAAACACGGGTAGGTCTTAAAGCTCCCTCTGCAGACAGCACTGTGCCTCTTTTAAGTATGCATCCTATTTTAATTTTTAAATATGGCATTTGTTACATTTTTTATCAAATATATATGGCGATTTGCTTTGGGAAATATTTGCATATTAATCATGAATAAAATATGTAACAGAAATGAATGTCACCTATAGCAAAATCTATGCAAAATGCTACCATAAAGTTAGCAGCAGGAGCTCTCTAAACAGATGAAGACAAATCACAGTTAATGAATTATAAATGGAGAATGGAGAACAAAGCATTGCAAACTTTTCCTTGCGGCTCATGACCTCGACACCTAAATATATTTTAAATACGAAAGTTGCTTTTCTTGCTATCAGCGATGGGTTGTCCCTGACAACTTTTCTACTTCCTGGTATCATTTCTGTGAAGATTGAGACTCAGGTACATCAAGGCGTGCCGTGCGGCTGAAATTTAATGTGCGTACGGTGCAATGCAGACAGTCACATCGGAAGGGAAGGTTTTTACCTAGCCGTTTATTTATATTTAATAAGTTTTCGTTTAGCAAAATTATGTTGGTTGTTGGGAACTATTTTAAAAATGTAAAATCAAAGTCTCATTTTTTTAGACTTTGCCAATAGAATATACAACTGGGAAAACTTTTGCGATATTTTTATATTTCAAGTGTAGTTTCTTTGGGAATCTCGCATCAGAAATACTCCTAGAGTCTGAGTCATGGATAATGAAAAAAAGAAATTTAGAGAAATAACTGCCAATTTTAAATATACATATATCTTAGTAACATCGGGTAGAAAGGTAAATTTCAGCATGACCAACCAGGAAGCACAAAATCGACTCTGCATTTATGGATCTGACAACTTAGAAGTGAAGCCTGTGGGCTCTATAGGGCTGGATGAATTTTCCTTCTACCCTTCTAGGTTCTTTGGCTGGCCTGATGATCGAATTGACATAAGACAGATTAACAGGAGAAAAACAAATTTAATTATGTACATATGGGAGCCCCAGAAAGATATGAAGCCCCAAAAGGCAGGCAGGTCACTGAGGTTTCTCTAGCACCCTGAGCTAAGGAAGGGGTGGGGTGTGAGGATGCGAAAGGAGGAAGGGCCCCTGTAGGAAGGCAGAGGAGACGGCTGGGGAGCGAAGGCTGCCCGGTGGGGCAGGTACTTTCCTCAGGTTAAAGGCATCCTGGTAACTGCTCTCTCGCTGGCACAGGCTCCTGCCAACGCAAATGTAGGCAGTTAAGGGGGAGGTAAAGAGCCTTCCTGAATCTGCTGGCTTTGATTGTCTTTAACTCAAAATAATCCTATGCCAAAGAGACGTACTTTGGGATGGGATGGAACATACCCCTTCAGCTCTTATTCCAAAATGCCTGGGCTGCACCCTAACTCTCCGGTTCACTAGTTATGTCATTGCGGGAGAATTGTCTACTCTTCTGTGTCACAGTTTCATTGTCTGTAAGACAGAGATTAGTATGGGCCACTAGTCATAGATTTGTTGGGAATATAGTTCATATATGCAGACACGCACATGAGTATTGGTTCGTATATGGTTAATTTATTTGTTGGTGCTACGATCTGAATGATTGTTCCCCTGAAATTCACGTATTGAAACCTGATGCCTGACGTGATGGCATTTGGAGTCGGGGCCTTCTAGAGGTGATTAGGTCATGAGGGTGGAGCCCTCATAGGTGGGATCGGTGCCTTCATAAAGAGACCCCAGAGAGCCATCCCCACCACCTTGCCCCGCATGAGGCCACTGCTGGAGGGTGTGTTCTGGGCAGGTGGGCTCTCGCCAGACACTGAATCTGGCAGCACCTTGATCTTGGATGCCTAGCCTCAAGAACTGTAGAAATAAGCTTCTGCTGTTCATAAGCCACCCAATCCTGAAGGAACTAAGACAATTGAAATACGTTAATATTAATTAATATATATTAAAATACTTACTGGGTACTTACTGCATACCCCAGTAAAAGTTACTTGCCATTATAAGGCTTTTCTTGTTGAATGCTTACAATTTATTTTACAGTGTATTGCCTACATCCAAATGTATTTAATTTATTAATGTAAATCAATTAAAATTCAGGCCTAATTTAGATAGATTGACTTTATATTGGAATAGTATGTGGATCAATCTGCTCTTTGGCACGTGAGAAAACATAGTGCTAACATTCAAACCAACGTAGTTCATGTGCACAGTTCTCAACATTTTCTGAATGACACATGATGAATATGTTCTAGTTATCCCTGCTAATCTACAAAATACGTAAGGACTCATAAATGAAGAAAATATTCCTTTAAAAATAGGCTTAAATGCTCATACGTATGTAGCTGTGTCAGGAAAATGTTGGGAAAGTTTAAGTTAGTAATCCATGACATTTTGATAGCATTGATTTTATGGAGTGTAAATATGCTGAATGAATCCTTTTTAGATATTTGACAATAAGATAAGTAGACACAGAGCAATTCAATATAGTCCCAAAGATCGCCCCCATGTTAAGTGCTGGTCCCTGGATTTGAAACATAGCTAATCCCACAATGAATAAAAGGTGTGTATATGGTTTAAGGTAAGTTAAAAAGAAAAAGCAGATTGAAAATAGCATTCGCTGTAATGCTTGTGACTATTTAAAGGCAATTAAACATAAAACTAAAATATATGCAACGTTGTTAATAGTTTGAAAGTTACAAAATGAAATAAAAATCCATAAAATGAATTAAAAATCCATAAAAATTCTTAATTCTATTTAATATAATATTCCCTTTCATAATTTAACCTTTTATTATTTATAAAATTAATGAATTTTTTCATAATCTCATGATTAACACCTAATTGATGTTTTAGAAATATAAGAGCGTGTGACTTCTTCAGCTGTCTGCCATTTCACTGCTGAAATGGTAGGTTCTTCTGCTCTTCACTGACTGCTCAATTGTTTTTCCTCCTTTTCCCTCTCTGAGCACCCTGTCTGAACTGTAAGGCTGGACCAGAGAAGCGTGGTACAGAGTAGTTTCCTTCTGAATGTCGCTGGGACAGCTGCAGCTCCCGACCAGGAGTGTGCTGGTGGGGCCATTCCAGCTGAGTCTCGGTCCCAAATACGTTAAAACAGAACGTCTGTGAAGCAGCACAAGAGGATTTTACAGGGAGCCCAACTAGAAACTCCAGCCAATGGTGTTTACTTTCCGCTCACACTGAGCATTCGACACTATTTCTCATCCTAATTAGAGATCTTTTTGTGTGTGCCAAAACATTTTTATAGGCCTTTTAAAATTATCTTGGAGGGTCGGATGGTAGCAACCAAGGGCATGTGCAAAGGGATCATCTCCTTATAGCAAGGTCGAGTTAAATAAACAGATTCTAGGCAACCTTTTTCTCTAAATTTATACAGATTGGCTGTTCTTGTCAGTAACTTTAATTTTCTCAAGTTCTATTTTTTCTAACGCAAACTACTTTTTGTATTGCCCAGTCACACATTTATCTGTGTAGTGAGCTCGGTACTTTCTGGCTGAAAAGATACAGTTTGTGGCATTCTTGCTCAATTTAATTAAGTGCAATACAATATATATTTGAACCGCAGTGTTGAGATAGAACGAAAAATTTGGACAAATTTTAACTTCTAGAGAAAACACAAAGCAGTGATCCCCCTTCCGCTCACTACCAATTGCTCATAAATAGACCATTTAAAAACCATGTTAGAATTTATTCAGCGACACATCGGGAAAATATTCCAACAGAGCACAGACAGGACAGCATATTAAAAGCTATTAGGGGACAGGTCAGAAACCACATAAGAACAAAATCGAGGCGATGAAACAAATATTTCACGGACAGCGTGATCCAGTGTCGCCTTTCTGATATCCAGCAAACACTGTGCTCACTCAGGTTCTTTCTGTGATCCCGTGGACGTATTTTATACGGTCAGACTTCAGAGTGGGCAAAGCTCGGGTAATAAATTGGTCACAACGTGATAAATCCAGACAAAGCGAATCAAGATATAAATATAAAACTTTGAGGTTTTCATCCACTTTGGCTGTTCCGGAGACGACTGTTTTTTTTACGGGCTGGTGGGTTTTCTTAGGAAAAAGAAAACATTGCAGGAAAAGCAAGGTCACTCTCCTGTCATTTACAAGAATTTTGAGCATCGAACTTGGAAATAAAGCATTTATGTCATGTATTACAAAACGGATCACTTAACATCCACTCTTATTTTTAGTTTTAAATAAAGTATCATTTTATCATAAACAGCGACATTAACAACATGTTCAAAGCGTCTAAAGGTTCTCCCTGAAACGACTTAGGTTCAGCATCGGGTTTAGAGATCTAGCTGCAGGACTCCGTTTGATCAGCTTTGTCTCACCCGAAGCTTCGCACACTTGCTCCGTGCACGTAGTGACTTCCCCTAAGAAAAGGCACATCACAGAATCCCAACAAGAAGGATGAAGATGGAAGAATTCATCACTCGTTAAAGAACTTGGTTATAACTTAAGAAGAACCGAAAATATAAGTTAAAAATAAATCTTTTCATCTCGCTTTCCTACGCTGGCCACCGTCGTTCCTCAGAGAAGTTGCTCACGTCGCCGTCTGTAATTCCCGTCCGTCTGTCCTCTCCTGAGCAGCGTCGATCCCGCTGGTCAGCCGCCTGCCTCCTTCCACGCTTTCGTACCCTGCCTCCCGCCGTGGCCTTGGGGGAGCCTCACCCTTCTCCCGAGCTGTTGACTCTCTTCTCTCTGACCTCTTCGCGCCGGAGTGTCCCAGGGTGCAAACTGTGGCCCTTATTCTTCTAACAGATTTAAATAAATCTATTGTCCTAAATACATAAACCTACATAAATCAATAGCTATAACTCTATCTATAAATAACATATCTATGTTTAAGCCCCCCTTTTTTTAATAGAAGAAATGAAGAATCAGAAAGCTTAAAATGACACTGAGAACAATTAAATGGCGCCGGCCAACTCAAAGTGACTCCATAGAGTTTTCATAGTATTTTTTTCGCTAGTGTGAAGACTTGTGTATTTGGAATACATAGGTAAAAGTTAATAGTCATAAAGTGTTGGATATATGTCATATTACATATATAAATACATAGTCGCATGTACAAACCCCACACGTACGTATGGAGTCCATAACTTATCTGTTAAGATCCCACAATATACCAAAATTTCGCCAAAGAAGAAAATTAAAGAACTTCTCTTAATATTAAATCTAATTGAAAAAAATACTATGTACATGAGATCATCTATATGATACACTAAATAATTGCTTCGGAAATGTTAAGAAGAAGTTATTGTGAGTTAGGGAGTTTTTATGGCGCACACAGAACCTGAAATGGAAATTGAGGAAAATGTCCAAGTTGCATCAGGAATAGAGCCCCGCCATAGAAATTGGCGTGCAGGCATCCCAATTCTGTAGCGCGCACGAATCACAACTGCCAGCCTTCCCAGAGAAAAGCAAACTCCTTCCTAGGCCGTCCAGCCGATGGGATTATAACTGCTCCGGCTCGGTGTTTCATCAGTTCCAGGGCGCGGATGCTCGTGGGGCGCAGATGCTCGTGGGGCGCAGATGCTTGTGGGGTGGTAACGCGGGGCGCGGATGCTCGTGGGGGCGCGGATGCTCGTGGGGCAGTAACGCAGGCTGGTATTCTGTTACCGGCATTTCAGACATCTTCTAACCCCACTTCTTGGTGGCTTTTGCTGTGCCGAGGCTGAAATATTTATGAAAGGGTCCTACTCCCCTTCCAGCGTGTCTGTGGTCGGGCGTTACTGCAGAACAGATTCGTATAACCCCCACGTCAGAGCATTCCGGGATGCGTGCTGTAATGACCCTTTATAAAACCACCCTGCCGCGCCGCCTCGTTGTGAACTTCTCTGGGACCTAGGATGCTGCCATAGTAATCTTCATTTAGGTGCCCTTGATTCGGGATTGAATCCATATATTCGATGTCACCTTTTGTAGCTGTCACGCAGGGCATCCTAACAAGATAACAGATATAAATCTTAAGAAAACACGATTAGATTCAGTTCTCTAGAGGGTGCTCGACTGAATTATGACAGGACTCGCCCACATTCTATCTTCCTTCAGTGTGTAGAAGTGACGTGGTTACCAGTGATCACGTTACTATGTCTCTTGATATGTTTTTATTATAGGAGATTTATGAATATTTTACATGTATTAGTGCATATACGGCAAGTGATTTTTTTAGAGACTATGTCATTAAAGTTTCCTATAATCCTGAGCTACTCAAGAAATAGAGGTGTTATGGCCTCTTTATAATTACAAAAAAAATTTTGACATTTGCTTAGAAGATTAGGAATAAAGGCATTATAGCCTGGCTGGACTATACTCCATGGAAGCGGGAGAAACGCACCTGATAAACAAACACCTTTGAAGTTATTTTAACAGGCTGCATTTTAGAAATATGTTATAAAATTTAGAGCTAGAGATGTCGCCAAAGTCACGAGCACCCTTTCCCTTGAGACGTAAAAGCATGCCTCTGGTGTCAGTAAATATTTGAAATCCTATCCCTGTCTCTAAAGGCATAGATTAAGTCTCCAAGGCGTGCTCTTCATCAAGGATCCTAGGTTTTCAGCAAAATATATTTAGGAAGCCCCCGCTCTGCAGAAACGCAAAGATACTTCCTCTTTAACCCACACATCCTAAAATAATAGCTTTATAGTTTTTAATTCGCATTTCTGTTCGTTTTGGAAGAATAATACACCCCCACGGTGCAAACATCCAAACTTATAAAACCAGACAGTGAAAAGATTCTCCCAGCCTCTGTCCAGCCCCTCATTTCTCGGATTCTACCACAATAGTCCATAAATAAAGACTTGTTCGGTTCATGTTTCCTTCCAGAGCTTTGTAAATAAAATGTTCTGACTCCATAACAAATTACTGCAAATTTGTGGCGTGAAGCGGCTGTTTATTTTTTAACTCTCACGGTGTTTGTGAAACACGGGCTCTAGCTGGGCTCCTCAGGGACAGTGTGTGCGCACTCCGCGAAGCCTGTGGCTTCGGGCAGGACAGCTCGGAGGCTCTATAGAGCGACTTTTTAGACATCACAGCATGGCTCTTCGTGGCAGATGTTTCCCTCCGTAGCCCTGTCCCTAACGTATGGAGCGCTGTTTTCCCGCCCACATCTTTACCTTCAATGCGTGTGATGAAACATCCATGTGACAGGCAAGCAGTAGTTTCTTCATGTGGTTTCAATTTGTATTTTTCTTCTTATGAGTGAGGCTGAGCATCATTCATAAGTTTCACAGCCATTTCTATTTTGTTAACTACTTGTTATCCAATGTTTATTTATTTTTATTATTTGTTCTTTCTCATTGATTTAAATTATCTGGTGGTATGAAACCCCTATCTACAAGGTTAGCTATTCCAACATTACTTGCATTTATGTTTCTTAAAAATTAAGATAATCATTTATAGGAGACTGCTAAATTATGTATGGTAAATTTTTCCATACAGCAAAAACTGTGAAGCAGTGAGTATATGAGCATGCTCTTTTAACTTTCTTCTAAAATACACTTCAGCATATATTAAGTTTTAAAAAAAAGTGCAGAAGGCATTGTATTGTGCACAATCATTTCAATTTTTTAAAGAAATAATTTTATATGCTTTTATAGGCATAAAAAGTAAACTTTTGAGAAAATATGGATGAGAGTAGTAACAACAGTTACCTGTACAGAAAGATGGGATTAGGTGAAGGCCGCAGGACAGAAGTAATCAGATGACTGCTCATACTTTACATTTTTAAAAGGCGAATGTGATAGCTATGGAAAAACAAATATATTTATAAAAAGTATACAGACTTAAATAGAAAAACTTACAAAATGATATGGATGGGTCCTCATTTTGTGTACTTTATTTTTAATCTAAAATTATTTTGTTTATGTCTTAACTTTGAATGCTAGAATGAAATATTGGAATAATAGTTCCATCTTTACAGGGGGTCTTATTTATTCATTTATTTATTTTTGTTCTCCATTTGTTATTGTATCTCACGAGACTTCATATAAATAGTTTTAAAAGTGAAAAGGAAATTTATCTAAGAAGCTAAAGAATGGGGCAATGGCAATTTCTGCTGATGGTGATTTTTTTTTTTGACACATTTTGTGCTGGTCCTATTTTTATAATTATGAATTATTGTATGATGAAAATCATTAATTTTTTTTACTTTAATTTTTTTGATCTTAATAGGATTCTTCATCTCCATGACTTAATTCAGCTTTTCATTTGTTTGCTGACTTTTTTTAAAAACTGAACTCTAAAGCTCAAAATAAATAGAGAGAACAAGCTCAGAAATCTGTAGTAGCAGACTTTCAAATTTTGTGATTTTTATGTGACCGACTGAGTCATTTTATTCTTATATTCTTTCTTTTAATTCTATTCAAACATTAGCAAGTTTCACTTTACTGAAAGAAAAACTACCGTGTTCGTGCCATTTTCTCATAAATTACCCATTCCGTTAATCTCAATAATTATTTAAGTCCATGACCTTTAACTATCAGTTCTGACAAAGGAGGATGATAATATATGGCATTGAGATATTTGGCATGTAATGAAAATGGTCTGCTTTAATTAGAATGTAAGTTATTGTTAGAAAGAAAGGTCATACTAAGAAAATGTCATTTCCAAAGTGTATTAGCGAGCACCCTCCAGTGTTTGTTACATGTGAAATATGCAGTTAGTACTTGACATTTGGAGAGGAAGTTGGAAATACCCATGATCTGTACTTGAACATTTTTGTGTTCTCATGTTGTATGGTTCATCTTATTCAAATTATTTTTAATCCGTTAAATGCTAAGTGTGGCTTTATTCTACATAGACCTGATTCACACATGAATGATTCTAGATTCTGTAAGTTTAACGAATGATAAAAATAAAAGCATGGACATAGGGCAATCAGTTGGGATGGCATTAGTGTGACCCATGAAAGAGAAGATGGCCTCTGGGCCTGTTTGTAGCAGTGGAGACAGAAACAAGTGGATGGACTTGGGGAACGCTGTAGGTACGCAGATAGTAAGACGCGCCGATCCTTTGGATGTTTGTTGGAGGGGTGAGGGAGCAACGGCAGTCAGGGACATGTGTTTTAACTGAGGGGTGAGTGGAGTGGCCTGTGACTGCATTCTGGAGGGGACAGGGCGTGGGACCTTCGTCTGGAAGTCAGCTTTGGTGGTGTTGAATCTGAGGGTCATGTTCTATACCTAACTGAACCTACTGGATTATCACCCTCAGTAATGGAGTTCAGAGCTAGAGGTATAGGCTGGACCATCGTCACCTTATTGTGGCTTTTAAAGCCCTTGAAACAGATACAGTCACTGGAGAAAGTGTGTGTCCATGTGAGAGAGAAAGTCGGGGGATGGGGAGAGAGAGAGAGAGAGAGAAAGATACCTAAGCCAAGGGACCTTTTAGAAGTTGAGCAGGGAAGGAAGAAAGAATACTCAAAAATGGCACAGCTGATGGGTCAGGAAAGTGCTAGAAATTAATTTACGAAAGTCCAGACTATAGTATTTGGAAAAGAATGGAGCCTTTGCCTTTAAGAAATTGTCCTAAAAGAATAATTAGGTGAAAACAAAATACTCAAAAAAATCCAGATTTATCAACATAGAGGCCATTGATTACGTTAAGAGAATATAATTCTCTTAACATAGTTATTTATTATAAATGAGAGATCATTCAAAATAAAACAAAATTAATAAGCAATGCCACAAAAGAGGTAACACTGAGCAAAGAAAATATTTAAAAATACAGTTAAATAAAAATTATTGTCATATCATAAATTATTGTTGTAAAACATAATGTAATGCCAGAAACAGTTCTCTATAAAGATAACAAGTATATCGAAAATCATACTTCCTAAATATATCAGTTTAACAATGTTACTCTTTGCAAAGTACTGTTAATTCTCCCATGCTTGGATAAATTTCAGAAGTATTGGAAAACAACATTAGAATGTTATCTACATCCCTTAGAATAATGGTTTGTTTATAAAGGACAAGGATGATTGGTGAAAACATGATTCGAGGATGGAGTTTATAATGTGTATGAGCAAAACGCATGGCAACAATTGCACAGAAGCCAGGAGGAGCATAATGGAAGCATAATGTTGTCAGGCGCTTAAAATATGCACGAACTGGCACCACGTCTCTTGAAGGTACACTGTGAAAGTTAAACATGCATGCTAGTAACTCTAAGGTAACCACAGAAACACCAAACGGAGAGCCACAGTTGATAAGCTCACATCGGGCCTACAAAACACTCAGGCCTGGAAAAGGCAGAAAAGGAAAACATCCTGGTAATTTGGGTAGGCACTGCGCGTCCATGCGTACACACACACTCACATGATTAAACATCTGCGTCGGACAGACTGTAACGATATTATTCAGAACGCCAGGATAAATTTCTCCACGTCCATCATTATTCCCTTTACAAACCCAGTACAGTGGACAATAACCTTGCGTGTGTGAATAAGATTTAAAATAAAGAGATGCAAGGCTATCGCCATTGCAGGAAAGCTGACTGCACATTCTTCACACACACACACAAAAAAAGAAAGTGCTTGCACATTTTCAGAGTATTAGCAAGGTGACTAAGGTTTTAAATGTTTTGTTCTTTACTGCATGTCAAGTATATGCTAATGGGGACACAAGGGCAGACCATAATCAGCCATTTTAACCCTGAGTAAAAGCATAATAGTGCAAAAATTACCACGTAGCCATCTACTTGGTTTTTCCTTGTTATACTCTGTTTATTCAACAAGGATAGTTCTTTAGGAAAGACCAGAATTACGAGGAACTTCAATTGATCAATTTATAAAATTGATCAGAGGCTAAATACATCCAGTTAAGATAGTGCGATGTGAAGGTGTAGCCTCTGAATAAAGCGATGGTTTGAACTGAACTGTTAGACCTTATATCATCACTCCCTGCTAGAAGACGGGGCATCTGCTGTTGAATTAAATGTGTACTTTAAATGATCACTGATTCCGTAACTATAAAAGGCTATCGTTCATAGACTGGGAGTGCAGGAAACCCTTTGTAAATTCCAGATACTATTTCAAAGAACTGTGAGGATTTTAGTCACTTATCCGTGATGTGAAATCATCAACCTTCAAAGAATAGAGAACACATTAAAATCAGCCCTTGGTGCTCTTCCCGAATGATGGGAAATTCAGCAGGCCGAGGAAATGTGCCAGCCCACTGCTGTCCCCCACCCCCTTATCAGTCACTCTCCGGTACCCAGGACCCTGATTTCCTGCCAGCCGGCCGCGAGTCTGCTTCCATGGCCGTCGCCGATTATCCTGCCTGTCCTCGCCAGGGCAGCCCGGGCTGCAGACGCGCATGTCCTCGCTCCCAGGCATGACTAGGGGTTGGACGTTTGGCTGGGCGCAGCGGCTTGTCCGCACGTATGTGCACGAGGCCCTGTGCGGCAGGATGGAGCGAGGGCGGAGGAGAGAGCTGGGGGATGTTGACCTGAGGCCTCCATCGTCCCCGTTTCTCCCTAATTGCTCCCCAAGTATAGGAAGCAAGTTTTTGTTTTATTTTGGATAAAAAATGATGTTTATCCATAAGTACTCAATAATTTAAGGCTACTGTGATACTGTTTCTTCTAATTTCCGATTTTTTTTTTTTTTTTTTTTTACTATACCAGAATACTGGGAAGGCATTTGATTTTTGTGAATTGATTTTGCAGTTTTTACTTTGCTAAACACACTTAATAGTTCTAGTAGTTTCCCCCTCATATATAGAAGATCATTCGTGCACAAATTAGGAGAGTTTTACATGTTAATTTTCATCTAGATGACATTTATTTCTATTTCTTGACATATTGCCCAAGCATAAACATAATTTCAGTCAAATAGAAGTGAAAACAATTGATACCTTCACTTGGAGGAAAAGCATCCAGTTTCTCCAGATGAAGTGAGATGTCAGCTGCAGGTGCTTTGGAGATGTCCTTTATCCGGCTGAGAAAGTCACCTCCTAGTCCTGGTTCCATTCGAATGTTATCGGGGATGAAGGATGGCTTTACCAAATGCTTTTCAGTATCTATTGCGATGCTCATAATTTTTTTCTTGTATATTTTGCTGATATGGTGAATTGCATTCTTTAATTTTACAATGTTAATGAAACTTACATTTCTTGGATAAACCTCACTGTGCATGTGGTTTATACAAACACACATATACACACAATTTGATTTGCTAAAATTTTGTGAGAATTTTTCCAACTCTGTTCATGAGTGATTTTGGTCAGATGTTTATGGGTATCTTCATCTGCTTTGAAATGAGAGTGATGTTGATCTCTGGAATGGGTTGTGACACGTTCCATCGTCTTTTTCAAATTTCTAGAAAAATTTGTGTAAAATTCGAATTATTTCTTATTTAAATGTTGGTAGAATTCTCCAGTATAGCCATCTCATTCTGCATTTTAGTAATTTGTACTCTTTATGGAATTTATCCATTTTATCTATGTTATTGAATTTTACATAATTTTACTTACATCCTTACTATCCTTTTAAAATATACAGAGATTATAGTGGTACCACCTCTAACATTCCTGCCATTAGTAAATTTTATCTCTTCCCTTTTTTTCCTGCTCACTTTGGCTAAATGTATATCATTTTTTGTACTCTTCTCAAAGAATGACGTTTTAGTTCATTATTTTATTCTATTTTTCTCTTTATATTTTATTGATTTTTTCTCCAGTATTTATTATTGTCTTTATTACACTTATTTTGTGTTCTTTCTCTACCATCTTGAACATACAAAATGCATTAATTACTCTGACTTGGGGCCTCTAAACTCTCCGAAGCAGGTGAGCCGAGGGGGGTGTGGTTTCTGAAGGGTTTGCCTCTCTCAGGAATCATAGACCCGGGCTTCCTGCTACGCATTGTCTCCATACCATTTTTAAAAATATATCTGACCATTTTTTACTTACACAGAAAGTTAAATCTGGCCTCGGTTATTTTTTCTTGAGCAGAATCAAAATTCCCTGAAATTCTTAACATATTCCTCAAAAATAAAACCTTTTCCATTTCTAAAACAGCTCTTAAATACACCTCCATGCATTAATCTATGAGAGGTGAATTGATCTATAAATCCTTCGTATTTACCTGTGACTAGGACCAGTTCTCTCATGCGTGTAATAAACACAGTATTTTCTTTATCGAAGTTTAATAAACAATGGTGTTTTAAAGGAAAGCAGTGATCGTACAAGTGAAAGGGGGGGCCGTAATCAGGGGACAGGCCAGGCTTCGCTCATGACACTTAGTACCCAGGAGTCTCAGTGAAAGACTTCAGAAGTCAAGGAAAATTACCTATGCCATTGATAACATTCAGAGCAAGCCCTCGGATAACCGATAATTTCATAATCAGTGCCAAAGACTTCTCTGCACAGAGGGATAAAGTTGTCCACTCATACAAAATTTTACAAAGATTTTAATTTCTATTAAATATAACAGTTTTTGTGAACTAATAATTAAATAAATGTAATTTAAATTGAAATATTGAAAGCTATGTAACATATCTTTCAGATAGATGCAAAAAAGTTTAATCAGCTTCCTCTGAAGCCTCAAGGAAAATGAGGGACCAGTCATATTAAAGTGAAGGGAATTACGTTGTTTTCATAGGCACATTATTTTAAAACAAATTAATCCTCAAGAAATTTCAGTTTCTAGTTCTATTGCAGTTATTTAAAAATATGCTTACATATGAGGATTTCGAACTACATTGTTCTTCTTTGGATGCTATTAAATTATGTAGTGTTGGTTTTAAGTTTTCTATGACTTCATGATATGAGATCATGATACAGAATGTTTTGGCATTCCTTACGGAAAGAATTGGAATAAAAAGTGAATTTGATGTGAAAGCAAATTTAATCTAATTGCAAAGGATTTTATATGCAGATAAGACAAAATTTTCAAGATTTCTCTGGACAGATATAAAGAAATGCAAAGACATAGCAGGCAATGCACCAAGAGTTTTCAATTTCATTAATAAAAATAATTTTCAAAATATTTCCCATTTTGCTATTTCTGCATATTTCAAATTATTTTTACTTTAATGTCCACCCATGCATCTACTTTTAAACATCCTTGTACAAAATGACTTTTTAAAGCAAACTTTTAAATTATAAATTGATGTATGCGTCTGATTACTTTATAATGTGCATCGATGTAGTATCTGAGAATTTACATCATTATACTACAAATTGTTCCTCCCTCCCTTACTTCATGACAAAATTTTCATTTTATTTTTTAAATAAAGTATATAGGGGATTTTCATTAGCAATGAACTTTAGTATTATAATATTAACAAAATTATGTAATTTTTAACATGAAAGTCACATTAAAGTTATTTCATTATCAAAAGATAACTGCCAGGAGCTCTGGACTGGAATATTCTCATCTCACCGTCAGAACTTACTGTACTCTCCTCAGGCTGATACTTTTGCAAGGTCTTTCCTGAGGGTATAAAACGAAATCGGACAGAGCGCTCCGCCTTGGTCACACGTCTGCTAATTACTTTTAGTGGCAGGAGGCTCCTGTTGGAGACTTTCTGTGGTTGCGTGTTGTCGTCTGCTGGAGCCCTAACGGGGAGAAGACGCACAGACCCTGTCTTCGTCCATTTCGGCTGCTGTCCCAAAACGCCGCAGACTGGGAACTTATGAGAAACAGACATTGGTTTTTCACAGTGTCAGAGGCTGGAAGGCCGAGGTCGGTGCCCGCGGATCGGCGAGGGCAGGAGCAGCGACCTCCGTGGGGTCCGCTCAGGAGGGTCCACCCTGGCGGCCCGAGCCCCTCCCAGGGGTCCCGCCTGTTAGACCACGACGTTGGGCGCATGAATTTTGGGGCGCGTGGACCATGACGTTGGGCGCATGCACGTTCAGGCCAGAGCCGGGTTTGCGGTTCAGAGCCGCGCTCAGGGACGGGGCTGGCGGGCGGCGCGGGGTCCGCCTTGCGCCCCAGGCCCCGGGTCCGCCGGCAGAACCAGCGTAAGGACTGCAGACGTTCTGGGCGTCCCTACACCAGTCCTCTCGCGGGCCCCGCCCGCCTTCGGGGCGCAGAAGCGCGTGAGCACCTAAGTCGGGAGTGCGTGCCTTCGCTGTGTCCCAAGGCGCCGTGAAAACGAGGGACAAGGGGTTAGGCAGGGCGCGTGGCCGCTCGGGAGGCAGTGCCCACGCCGCCCACCCGCGGCTCCCTGGCTTTCGGTGAGTGACCGCCTGGGGCCTCGGGGGAGCAGGGGGTGCATGGACAGCCGCAGACTCTCCTCCTGGTCACTGACGCCAGATCCTATCCACACCGCCCCCCCACCCCCGCCGGTGGACAGCGTTCTAGGGGCCACTTACCAACCCGCCAGTTCAGACCCATCTACTTTGCGTCCCTGTTCCATGAATATTTCGCCTTGTCGGGGAGAGGGAATCATGGGTGACACCCTGACAGCATGCTGTAGGCGGCCTCTCCACTTCCTTAAATCGCACCCAGTCGTCATCTATTGTCATAATAATAGTAGTCGATTATATTTAATTTTTATAAAGGATAAGGTGGTAGTAGTATTCTACTTCTATAGATAAAGGACCCGAGGCACAGGAAGATGAAGTAACTTACTCGGTGTCAGGTAGCCTTGGTGCCAATGTCAGGCCTGCTAGACTGGCTCCAGAATTTGCTTTAAATTATTATGCTACGTTGCTGTTTTCATTAATTTAAAAAAAAAAAATTATTAGGGACCTTAACAAGATTTCTGAGGAATTCTGAATTTTCCCGCCAAAGGCATGTTTTGCTCTTATCATAGACATGTCAACAGTGGGGAACAGCATTTTTCATCCTGTGCCCCTTGGGAATCTTTCTCCAGGACAGTCTACCAGGTCACAGCCCTCCCTTGGCTTTTTCCTAGTTCCAGTTATTCCTCGGTACACACCTTTCTTCCCTAATTCCTCCGGAGCAGCTGCTCCTTACACGTTGTCAGTCCTTTCTGAGGTTCTAGCCTTGATTGTCTTTACATCTATCTCCTTGGCATCATCTTTCTAGCTGAGCTCACCCAGCCTCACAGCTTCATCCATCATATAAGCAACGACTCCCAAACATATACCTCTCATTCGTATACCTTACCTTATTGAAGGCATGTCTACCTGCCTAGCAGACATACATAGCTCTGTGCCTTACAGGGACCTCAAATTCAGTATGTCCAAATAGTTAGGTGTTATTTGTTTTCTGCGCTAATGGCAGTGCAATCAGCCCAGTCTTCCCTGGTCTAAACCCTAGAATTCCTCGACTGCCAGCAGACTCCAAAAGCTTGTAGACGTGGCATTGATTCTTTCCCAGATTTTTCAGAGAGAATCGCTCCACTGGCACCTTCATTTTGGACTTGGAGCCTCCAGATCTGTGAGACGACAAACCCTGTTGTTTTAACCCACCCAGTTTTTGCGACTTTGGTATGGAAACTCTAGGACTCTTAATAGTCACTACATCTTGACTCTTACTTCTCATGCTTATCTTTCATCTGCCTCTTCAATTTAAGGTCTCTTGTTTTCATTTGTTTTTTGTTTTGTTTTGTCTCAATTATTTCTAAAGCTTTCCTTAATATGTTTTCCCTTCGTTCTCAAACAATATAATTGATTTTCCAAAATTGATCTTCCAAACATACACTCCGATTCTTCCATCGCCCTGATTGAAATGTTTGCCAGCTTCTCTCTGCACATAGGACAGATTTCAAATTTCTTGATGTAGCTTACAACTGCCACCATCTTCTGTAGCATCCCCACGGGCCAGCTCCATACGTCACATCCGTGCCTGCATATTTCAACTGATAGCAAACTTTCTCTTGTTTCTTTGAACTTCCTATGCAAAACTCATATGTAATTCCCCTTTCTCAGACAGCTGCCCAGCCTCCCGCCCCACAGCCCTTCACCTACTCAGCACGTCCATCTCTCAAGACTCAGCTGCAAAGTGCCTTCATAAGTGAGAAGGACCTAACTCCTGAGCTGGATGAGGATCCTAGTGACAGATTCTTAAAAACCAGAGCTGCCTTTATACTTTATTGTCATTATTTCTAAATGTGGATTTCCTGCTAGACTTGGGAGGGCGGCATATCTGCACGTTACTGTTGCAAGTATCACCCTCAACTAAATGTTTGCTATATCAGTATCAGTTTTTTTAACAAACAGGGAAACCAAACAGCATTCCTGTAAACTATTCTAGATCAAGATGTCAAAAGAATGCATGCTTTAATATGTACATGATAATGTGTGTTATAAAATATCTTTTATTATCTTCTAAGGTAATTTCGATGGGAAAAGTTCTGAAAATAACTTTTTTCCCTGTAATTTTTTAAAAATTAAAAATAACATGCTTCTTTGAATAATAAAGACTATCTAATTTGAGTAAAATACTGTGACAGCTTTTACCATGTTATTTGACATATTTTGAAATCCAATTTGTGTTGTTATATTTAGACTTTAGAAAAATTACTGAGTAAGGAATAGATAACATAGTTTATTATTTTTAGTAAAATTTAGCCACCTTGTCTTTAAGAGTCAGGCAAAAGAGAAAAAAGAAAAGTTCATATTTATAAGTTATTAACTGCATGAAATCTTCATGATTGAGGCACTCTAAATTATTACCATTCTTTGATAAGATCTTTGATAAGATCTCACACAATTGTAATTAATATATTCAATATATTTATTAGAAAAGGTGGTATAGACAGAAGCATAATGCATCACTTGTATTTAATATGTATTCTACATGATATAGAAACCAGTTTTATCTATATTTTCTAAAGAAAAAAAGCTTATTTCTCTTTTTACTGGTAACAATGCTCGACATGTTTTGAAAAGATTTTTGACGGAGTCTCATTGCTAAACATAGACAAGGATTTTGGTCTTACTCTAAATCATAGTCATTCTTTGAGGAATTGTTCATATTCAAGGGTGATTGTGCATCTGAGAAACAAAATGGTGTTTCCCAGAAGGAGACCAACATGTTCAGTATTAAGCAATTAGGATGCGTTATTTCATTCTTTTTATTACAGTGGCTTAACTTGACTATTGTTAGCACAAAAGATGACCTGTACAAGACTGATTAGACATGGAAATGAATAACATGCTAGTATGAGCGCAGCCTTTTCGTAATGTTAAGTCCAGTTGCAAATGGAATTTGTGGTTCAGGATAACACTTTCCCGACAATGAAGTCATTTGGATTCATCTCTACTTTTGAAGAAAGTGCAAAATTGTGATTACAACCTTTTATTCCAGAACTTGTCTCCCCTGTGACAAAGAACCTCCGTCCTTTCAATAATGCTCATCACCACATCACAGCGCCAAATAAACAAAACAGAAATGGGCAAGATGTTAGTGTACGAATGATTGATGAAGCGTGGAGATTGGGAACTGCCCACTCATACAAAGACGGAATCTTCCCGAACAAATTTGTACAAAATGATCTCTACAAATATGTGCAGTCATAAACTACACACGCACACACACCCACACGCACACAGACACACACGTATACATGCCATGCCAGCTCGTGGCCGTGTCGATAAGGTCACACACAATCATCTGCTGTTACCATTAGTGTTGAAGTTGTCACAGTTGGCGGTTAACCAAAGAGCAGGTAATAAGAAATAGCACCTGATGCCTACAGTGATGTTGTACAATGTCAGTGCTGTATGTACTATAGAAACTCTATTTTTTAAGTGCCTAAGCGTCACTGGAAACTAGAATCAAATTTTAAAATGACTAATTTGCAATCATGTACGAAAAGCATGTAATCAGAGAACAGTACTGCGCAGAGCCAGCATTGTCATTTAAAAAAATATACAGTAATAGGAAGGGCTCAAAGGAGAAAGTTTGAAATGCAAGGATTTTTAAATCAATGTCATACCATATAACTAAGCAAAATTTTATTTTAAGCATAAATTTCCAAAGAGGGCAAACATTTTAAAGTGCCGGTCACAAAGCTCGTAGTAAATGAGGTAGAGAAAGATAAATCGTAGGAAACTGTCTGCAGCGTTCCTTTTATGGAGCTCGCTAAAACGCTCGCGAGGACATCCGCCCTTTGGCGCGCTTTGGGTCACAATAAAACCAGATGAGGTTGTCTGCCTCCGCCTCCGCCTCCGCCTCCGCCTCCGCCTCCGCCTCCGCCTCCGCCTCGCTGCAGGCGCCAGGCCTGTCCCGGAGCATCCCTGGCTCCCCGCACCTGTCCTTTGTGGTGTCCTCCCCAGAGCCGCCTGGACGTGCCTCTACTGATCACTCAATAAATGGAGAACACATTCAAGGAACAATTGCTCTGATCCGTGCTCTGGAAAAATCAGAATAATTTTAAGTAAAACTTTCTTAAATCCTTTCTGCCCTCTGCTGACTCTCGCCCTCACCGTCCTGAGTTTTCCTCCACCGCTGGGCGTGGGTGGGAACTTTGATCAAGGGACCGGTGAGCAGTCACTTTGGAGAGCACTGCCTCGGGACTGCGCCCCGGGCAGAGGTCAGGGTACACACTCAGGGGCCAGGAGGCTGCTTGTCAGAAGAGGCAGTGCATGCCGACAGCATCCGTCCCCGTGCGCACCGCGGGTGGGCCGCGTCCTCGTGCTGGGATTTCAGACACGCAGGAGAGGCAGCGCCTGGCCCGTTTGGGTACTAAGGGCTTTCGCAGCGTTGTGTGGCAAAGCCCACTCCACCTGTGCAAAGGGCAGCCCTTTGCCAAGCGCAGAGGGCGTTTCAGGGTGACTTGTGCGTCCACCTCCGTGTAGAGCAGGAAATGCAGTTTCCAACACAGAGCTCGAGCACTCTTCATATTTCAATCACCCAAATTCCCGTTAGGATGCCGTCCTGAGGCCTGACTGCATGTGCCCCAGCCGTTCCTAAAATTAGTACGTGTGTTTGGCAGGTAGACATTAGAACGAAATGTTACTGCCGAAATCATTAGCGTGTGATGTTTTAACACTTACACACGAGAGGAGTAAATGTAACTGAAAATGCCCTACCTTGACTTACGGGTAGAAGTCTCAAAGATGGAAGATAAAGAAGGGGCGTCTGACTGTCCAAATTCCCGGGTCACCCAACCTGAGGCCTCGTCTTCTGAGGCTTTAATCCAACAAATCAAAAACTCAACACCTTATTCCGATGCTGTTCTGACTCCAGCCATCCTGGTCTCTGCTCCTGGCTCACTGGGCCCCCAGCCACTCGAAGCCTTCTCCGCCCCCTCTGGCTGAGCTGCTCCTCCTCCCCCGGCCCTGCCTGGGAGCTTCCACTCCACGAATCCTCTACCCTTCACTCCAACTGTTGCCCTTGGGAATTCCCACGCTTCGCATAGTGCCTGAGGAACAGCAGAAATCCATAGGACTTGCTGAACTAGTGCAGAACTGACCATCTGGTGATGGAGAGCATAGGAACCAAGTCCCCGCGTAACTGTGCAGATGGGATGGGTTACCACGTGCTCTACCCGCATCTCGAGCGCCTTTCCCACACCTGGCAGCGGCCTCGTCTGACAACATTTTCTCCCTCTTAGATTTTTTTTTTTTTCAGTTGTGTCCATGGATCAAATGTTCCTGACATCGCAGGTTCCTGCCATTCTTGGACAACCTGAGCCTTTGTAGGTGGGTTCTCAGTTTCCCCAGATTTAACTGTGAATGCCAATAAGAATACAATAATATTTAAAAAAGAAAAGAGAAAGGATTATCCAGCAAGGATGACATTTTACTGTGCCAAGTTAAAAACTAAAAGTAAATAACCTTGTCTTCAAGGCTCATGATAACCATGGAGGCCGATGAAGAATTTTAAGCAAAGAATGATGATATGGTCAATATACCTTTAAGAAACATCAGTCTGATAGCAGAAATTGAATTTTTGCAGACTCCAGAGAGACAAAATCCTAGAGAAGGCAGGAATTAAAATAAGATTAATGGAATGAAGGGAGGAACATAAGCCGTAGACATTTAAGAGGGGAAGTCAGACTTGGTGACTAATGGCATGTGGGAGGACCGGGGAGAGAGCAGTCCTACTGAAGATGAAGACTTGAGAAACGGTGAGCAGGAAGATACAGTCGGAGGGAAAATGGCGCTTAGGTTGTTCACTTACGTTTGGACAAGATTAAAACTTCTGTGTGAGTACGAAACTGAAAACGCAGGTCTTGTAGAGACTCAGTAGTGAAGTCGGGCGGAAGCCGTGGAATTGGAGGCGTCGGTGTTGAAATGGAAATTAGAGATGTGGAGGCGAGAATAAGAAGGGAGCGGACGGGGCCACGGAAACTTGTGCAGGAACCGAAAGCTGAATAGGAAGGAAGAAAGCGAGTCTTAAGTGTGAACTGATTTCTCAAGAGTTCTGTCTCGTGAGAGGGACAGAAAGAAGGACAAACGGAAGTAGAAATATGCAATAATGGGGACGGGTATAGTGAGGGAACTGGTATGAATTTTGCAAAGTTTAGATTTCATGCTTCGGATGTTTCATCCATCTGACTATTTTGCTGCTGGCTAATTTGTCACTTCCTCGTTTTAAGTTTGTACTTTCGTGATTTGTGTCTCGGTGCACACAGTTTTATGACCACACGATCTTTATTTTTTTTTTCACTTTCCCCAGATACTTTTTGCTATTTGAATATGTTTGCGGAGGTCGCAGTATGTGAGGTGTTATCACGGGACTCTCGTTTTCTGTTTATTTTTCATCACGGCCCCACTTCCTGAGCACCTGGTGCACACAGGTCGACTGTGTCATCAACTGCTTTGACATTCGCTTTGCAGCCATTATTCGCCCATCGTGGTTAAGTTCAAGAGATGACTTAGCGAAAATTGTTTTCCTTACTTATTGGATACTCATCAAACTCATCTAGAAACACGCTCCATGTGGGTTTCAGTTAACTGCATGCAGAGGGAAAATTATTAGTATACAATGTACCCCGAATTATGATAATCGCTTTGAAAATTCATATTGTTAATTACTGAAAGGAAAAGATGAGCTATGCATGTATAATTCATAACAAACTTATCTTCTCTTTGCAAAAAAAATAAATGTAACAAAACAAATATAGATTTAAGTCTAGTTAATAGAATCATATTATATTTTTACTTTAGGAGTGGAGAGATCGAATGCCTCATTTTGGATGTTTCCCAGAGAGAGTGTGAAATAGGTCATCACTTTCCAATGACTTTAATTAAACAACTCAAATGAATTGGAATATCAAAGTCAATGAAATTGGGAAAAAAATATGTACTTGGCACTGGGGAAGTAGTAGAGCCTTATTCTGTGATGCCCCCCATGTCTCGCTGTTACTCGGCCTCTGGCCGATGCAACTTTAGAAGTTCCCACTTCACAGCGGCCCTAAAATACTGAGTTGGAATCATTTGTTCTTACAGAATAGCCCTTCGGACAGCAGAGAGCTCCCATATTTCATATATTTTATCTACCTGGCTTTAATATGTTGCCCCCTTTTTTGCTTTTATCTCGCCTACCATACGGATTTATCTCTGAGACCTGTGATTAAAACAGAAATTATCTTAAAATTATCTTTTTTACCTCGAGTAATATTTTAATCATTAACATTGATCTAAGTGTAAGTCCTATGATTGCTGTGTATTATTTCTATAAATATTTGTGACATTTTAGCAATTTCATCATTGAAGAGCCTGAATCATCTTAGCTGTCACCTTTGCCCAGCTTCACAGAGATGCAAGATTATGCGGTGACGACCGCATCCTCACAAGCTGAGCAGCGGGTCTGCTAAGTTCTGTAAGACGACTGTGTAGGACGACAGCAAACCCAGCCTGGGAACTCAGTCACACCGGTTACAGCACCCTTTGTGAGTCACGTGAAAGCCGTTAGGAATCCGTTATGCCTGACGAAATCGCAGAATAGACGCCTAAATGAAATTCCACTCATAAGGAACTAGCATGCCTATGATTTCGCATTCGGGTACCCCAAGGCGAGCATATGGAGATTCCTGCAGCTCCTTTTAACTTAATAACTAAAGAAGTCTAATACTTATAAAAGAGTAATAAAATGCCCCAATAAGTTTATTTCCTATCGTAGCTTCTTTTAAAAAATTTTTAACACACAGTTAGTCCACAGTAATTTTGGAGCCTACGTTTTGCTGCTGCGTGGAGCTTGTGCTCACTCCCCCACTCGGGTAATCTCATGTGGATTGAGCAGTATTATTACACCGCTGTGTCAGACGCTGGGAGCCGGGGCGCACACCGCGAACTGAGCTCATAGATTTTGGAGCCCAAAGGTTAGCGTAAAGGTCATTTTCAAAGTCAGAGACAGGCTAAGACATGGGAAATGACTGACCAGCCAGGAAATCTGTCAAACAAAATGGAGATCTTACCTCTGCAGAGGCTCACCACAGCACTCAGGGTGCAGTTCTTCATCTGGAAGGCAGAGGTTTATAGCGACTCAGTTCGGTGCAAGTTCACGGCAAATATCGGGCACCGGCGCTTCCTTACCCAGCGGATCTACCCTGTCGTATGTGAAGCTCGGCAGGCACCCCCGCCCCTGGCAGGGGTTGTGACCGGCCTTTCTTGTGGGGTCCTTACCTTTAGGAGGTGTCGGGGGCCTTGAGACACGACAGCGGAGTGATGCAAGTGAGTGGTCAGTGGCGGCTGCTCCGCTCATAGGTGTTTTTGTTGGGAAGCGGGTGACGACCTGCTGACATTTCAATTTTAAAATCCACGAAGTTACTGAAGGAAATAACATGCTATTTCACAGATTTATTTCCATCCAGAGAAGTAGCTGCAGTGAGGATATATACAAACCATGTTGGGAAAAAAATATTCAAATTAGTGAAATTGCCACAGAGCCGCTACTACTTAAGAATGTCAAAGAAATTATAAAATATATAGTTCAGTTTGAAAACTTTGTGGAGAGGAAGGCTGTACCTTGTAAAATGTATGAAGGGCTTTCAGAAGCTTCTGAATTTTCTCCTGCGGATCCTTTTAGTTCATCTTCAGCAGCTTGCATATGTTAATTTATTTCTGCGGAAATGCCATTTCGACTTAAATGGTCAAATTTGTTGAATGAGAGCCAGCAAATGGTATATTTATCTCTAAAGATGGAAAGCTCTAATCTGGATATTCCAAAAGCATGAAAAACAAATCATTTTTGGAAGAAAATAATGGATGGAAAAAAAAATGTGATTTATCCAAGAATAAGGGGAGAAAATGAAAAAGAAATCCTTTGATCCTTTGTGACCGAATAGGAGCCCGGGACCGGGGAGACAGGGAAGTGAAGAGTGTGGCCTCGGTGGGCCGCCTTTCCGGTCTCCAAACGTCAAGGCGGGACTGGGCCACAGGTGCTGAGACCCTGGAGCGAGAGCACAGCACAGCGTGGCGCGGGCAGGGCGGGGACGGGCGGGGACAGCCTGTGGGGATGGTCCCTGGGCTGGAGGAGAGTACTTTAATTAAACTGAAACTGCAGGAAAATCTGGAAAGGGATGAGGAGAGAAATTGGTAGCCGTTAGGTAGAAACTACTTTTTTTTTAAGTTTGTCTTCTCGAGAAGACAGTTTCAGACATTTGTTACTATCAAATAAACAACAAATCTGGATTTTATTTAAGACTATTGCAACAGCGAGAATACTCTGAACACGAGGTCTAGAAGTGTCGCAGAATTACACAGGGCAGGTCTTTTCTTCTACAGGGAGGCGTGGGCAGGGCTCGCAGCAACCTGCGTGGCGTGGGGCGAGCAGGTGGAGGTGAGCAGCTGGTACCCCCGGAACGAGCCGTGGGGACGTGTGACGCGCCGTCGTGATCGCTGTTCCGAGGGGCGTACGGAGCCGACATCCCGCAGCCTGGTGGAGGGAGCAGCCTGGTGACAGTCGGGTGTGACAGGTGGGTGGGCTAGCGTCAGGCGCAGGCGCGCGCACGCTCCTTCCACACAGACTGCGTGTGTGTGCGTGGGTAGTTACGCAGATAGGTGATGGATAGATAGATAGTAGATAGATAGATCAATTATAGATAGATGATAGATACATAGATACATAGATGTATCTATGTATCTATCATCTATCTATAATTGATCAATAAAAATAGAACGCAAATTAGTTCAACAGCGTCTAGATGATAAACTTAGGTCTGTTGGGTCACAGGTGACATTAAATACATTCGAATGAGCCTATCTAGGGCTCCCACCCCTTCTGGGCTCGGGCCCTTCCGTCATCTGGCGGAGGCACAGGAGGAGATGGCTCCCCAGGCCCGCTTGGGCCAGCGCTCTGTGGCGCCCTGACCATGCTTCCACTGGACGAACCACCGCTGGACCGCGGGAAGGGTGGCGCAGCGGGGCGCGGTGACGCGGTGACGCGGGGGGTGAGAGAGGGGACAGGCGGAGCTCGCCGGGCCTGCCTCCTGGGCTCCTCATGCCCTGTCGCAGATTCCCCACTGCAGTGCGCCCACTTTGCTCTGAAATATGGTGGTGTGTCCTTTTTAGCTCTTCAATATGGAAATCTGAGTTTTAGTGACTTTTTTTCAGAGATGGATGAAAATGCCAGAAGAAAATTAAATGCAAGCTAACGAAATCATTAACATACTAGAATAAATAGTAAATATGAAAAGAGCCTTAAAGGAAAACTAGTTTTTGCCCATTCCGGAGAGAAAGAATTTTTGCTGCACCGTCACTGGAAAATGCCCTATGTGCTAAATGATTTATTTCACTTTTCCTATGAGAAATTACATCAGAAAACAATTCTTGATACTTTAGTCATTGAAATCTGGCCGTGCGAATGTAAGCAAGCATTTATTCCATTGTTATGTCTAAGAAGGAGTTGAGTCCCATGAGTGAGATCGTTCGGCGGCTCTTATGAGAATGCGCGTCTGCCTACTTTTGCCAAACACCCCCCTTCCTGCTGCATGATCGTCCCTCCCTCGGTGCACTGAAACGCTGCTCGCCTGCGTGGGTGACTAGGGCAGCCGTGCGAGGGTGCGCCACCCACCAGGCTCAGGGCACACCGCGACGGGGCGGAGTTCAGGGGCACGTCCACAGCACTGGGCTATTACCTTTTGGTTTTTAAAGACTCAAATGTGCGCAAGCCGCACATACAAGACCTCCAACCGTCATTGTGTGGCTGATGTGATTTTTTTTTCTCTCATTTGATGAAGTAAACAGTGTCCAGCAAAGGCGAGCCTTCTTCCGTCTCATCACGGACAGATTAGGATGTGTGTGCAAGCCCCCCTCATTCCCAGTGCGCTTGATGGCCTTCCAGCTTTGCATGGAGTCACCTGACTGCTGTGGAAGCTCAGGTCTCGCATCGCAGTGGGCTTGAGTTGGCTGCACGTCACCTGCTTAGCAGGAAGAGTTGTGGGGTGCCGGACCCCCCTTTCTCAGAGTCAGGTGTTCCCCTGGCGGTGATCTGTCTTGGTTACCATGGCCCTGGGGGACAACGCGGTGACAGGCCACTCTATTTTGTACTCTGAGTGCAGGCAGCAGGGTGCTCTGCATACGGTGCTTTTAAAGATTTAACGATTAGGGCTCAGGTTCAGTCGGAGGGAAAGATGGATTGATTTTAGCATATTGGTGAATGCGCGCTTCGGGCTAGGAATAAAAATCTCACTTCTCAAGTCTGACGTTATTACTTTTCATTTGTTTTTATTGATTAGCTGTCAGTGATAAGATCTTGCCTCTCAAAACGAGACAGGTGCTGGGGGCCATTTTTCCTTTTTTAAAAGCTTTTGTAGAAGCAACTTATAGTAAATAGAAATAAAGGACCTAGAAATGAAAACAAATACTCATGCCGATTTGGAAATTGTGGTTAGATATAAAATATCAAAATATTAGAATTTTACTGACACGGTAAAATAAATTTAAGAGAAAATGATGAAACATGTTTTTCATGGGTAACACCCATATTTTTATCTTATTTAAGTGTATCATATATGCATGGAAAATGTATTATAAAATATAGTTTTTTAAAAAACTTTCCTACCACCTGTCCTCTATAGCTTGACTTTCTGAGGGGGGTGGGGGTAAAACGTCACTGACATTTTGGTTAGTAGATGGGTTTTAACCAGCCTCTCTACTGATGATCGTGAGAAAAAGACAAGTAATAACAATGGCCAGAAGAGGAAGACAGGGGACATATTCTTTTATATCATGCAAGTAAAAATGATCATGCAAGTAAAAATAAAATGAATGCATACATTGAGAAATTAAGAAAGATGAATAATTAAAAGTAAAGATATTTTACAGTACAAGAAATGGGAAAAGGTAAGGGGTTAATATTTTTATTACATTAATATGCCTTTTAAATTACATAAATGCAAAATGAAAAACACTTCCAAAAACTGCACTCTAAGTTTCAAAACTGCTGTGCACGCCCAGTGATTTCGGGGACATAACGGAGCATTCCGTTTCTCTATGTTTAGAGCCCCCGTGTTTTGTCGTTGGCATCGAGGTGGCTCCACAGGGCTGGAGATACAGCCCGCCCCTAGGCAAGCTCAAATGGCTTTGAACTCTAAGAACTAACGCTCCACCGGGACTCAGGTGGCCGAGCCCCGGCATGTCAGGGCTCACCATGCTCTTGGGAGCTCTTCAAATTAATATCCCTGTGGAATATGACTTTTACCGAAGCATAAGTAACGTAAATGCACGAATCAGAGGCTTAATAATATATTCATAAGATCAGCAGTAATCTCGGAAGTTTTCTAGAACATGGACCAACAAAAGATGTTTTTTCAGGGAAGAATGTTTAATCATTGCCAACACAAAATGATTTAAAAAAAAAAAAAAAAAGCAGACGATTTTGAATTGATTTTATAACTCCTTATACATTTTGCAGACAATGCCCCTTCGTTCCCGCATGCCGGACAAGCCTTGCTCACCGCCGGAGGGAAGGTCGGTAAGTACTTCTCACAGACTGCGACATGATATTTCAGTTTCAAAACACGTAACTGACATGGGTTGTATTAAGTAGAACCTCTAAATCGTGTTTGGCAGAAAGCCAATTCAACTTACTAAGAGAAGGAATTCGTTATTAATGCACCATGGCGGCTCTCGGAATTGCACTGAAACTGTCAAGAATCGAGACTGTTCCAGGCAAGTCAGGCTCTGGAACAAGAAATCGAGTCATTTCAGCTGCTTTTCTTCTTCTCTCCCTTTTACTTGGGGTGGGGGAGGGAACTTGTAGGATCGTATTTGGGACCGACATTCAGTACTGCAATTTCGCTGTCTTCACATAACCAGACTTTGGGGTTCCATTCTGACTTCCGACTGGGAGTGAGTGGGGGCAATTCCTCACTGCCTGCGTTAGAAACACCTGTGAGAGGAATCTGGCCTGGCTTCCTCGGAGTCCGCCTTTCATAAGTTGCTATGAGTGAATTTGAGAAGCTGGAGTTGGAGGTTTTTGCTCGACTTGTATTTTTATATTATAATGCATGATAATTTAGCTGTGTGTGTGTTCTCGAGTTGCCATAGAAAGCTTTACGGCATTGGAGTACAACAGTTAGCTTAGTTCACACAAGTCAAGTGGACAGAGCCAAGTTTAATTGGAATACTCTGATAATAATTGAGTAACATATTACAGTGGAGGAGAAAGTCGTGAGATGCTACATTAAACATGTGTCACTATATTAAACTAACGGAAGCTGTGGCGAAAGGGTGTTTGGATGTAGAAATGAGCCAGCTCAACGCTCAGACCAAAACACACACGCTGGCGGGCGGGCGGGCGACGAGGTGTGCACACAGTATGACAGCTTTCCTGTCTTCAGGTGCTCGCGGAGATAAGGGACACCTTAACTTCTCCAGCAATACAAAGGTGTCTGATTGATTTAAAATGAGAAATTGATTTAGAATTGCCATCTGATTGATTTAAAATGTCACCATCCGTAGGCATTTGTGTGATGTTATCTGTGTTATATCTGACGTAAACACAGAGCAGTCAGAGCGCGGACGCGGCTCCCGCCGTGGGGGTGCGGGTTGGGTGGGGAGCAGTCCCTGGGCGCGCAGGGACGTCAGGGGACACCCGCGTGCGGGGACGGGGACGGGCTCCTGAGCGGACGG
>NW_006440645.1:1399201-1400305 GCF_000325575.1 Pteropus alecto | reverse complement strand
GCGGGCGGGAGGCGGCGGCCGCCCTGTGGGCCTGTCGCCCTGAGCCCGCGGCGAGGCGGAGCGCCAGGGCAGAAGGTAGAGCCCGTGGAGGGACAGCTTGGCGACAACGGCAGGGGACAAACACATTTCGGAGGGTTTTATGCTTAAACCTCTGCCCGCTCTTGAAGGAGGCTTTTTGAATCGCACGCGGCCGTTGCAGTCGTGTGCTTGGTGGTGCCCACTTGTCAGGAAGGGTGACGGCATTACCCAGCCGACAGCAGCTCGGGATTCTGATACTAAGGGAGGAAGGAAACGTGGATAGTCTCAGATTCGAAAGCCGACATCACAGCTCCATGTCTGTAAAAGTATTCCCAGCAGTCTGTTTGCAAATGACAGGAAACTGAATTTTAAGTTTTCTTGTTCTTGTTGTTTTTCTAAATAAGATAGCAAATTCTGGCACTGAAATAGAGTTACCAATTTGTAGTTAAGGGCACAAGCGATTCCGACATTACTTGTAATATCTTCCATAATATTCAAAAGAATTTTTTTTCTTTGTTTTAACTGAGCCTGCTGATCATACAGTCTCTACTTTATCATATATTGAATGAGAAAATAAATGTGTGTAAGATTACCTGATGGTTTGTATTTTGAGCAGACATAGATGGTACAAAATTAAAATGTTATATGTATATGTCAGGGTCAGGCCATGCCCTTTGAAACGTTTAGAGAAAAAACAGACGAAATGGGTGTGGGAGAGTGTTCCAGCGTCGTCAGCTCACCTATAAACCCTTAAATCAAGAAAGGCCAAGGTAAGAATTATGCAGAAAGCGTCGAAGATTTTTCTCTTATCTCTAATATATCGTTAGACCGCCTTTACAAACATGAATTCGCGCGACCACCCATGACTGCCTTCTTTGCGATGGCCTGGGACACAAGGATGATTTGCTAGGCAGTCTCGGCCATAGTGAGGGGCCCGTGCGGAAGCACCATCGCCCTTTAAGCGAAGGGCCAGCGGACACCTTGTAACGCTGTCCCCCGCGACTTGGGTTTGCGGCCGCAGCGTGTACATCCTGCGCACGCGTGGTCGGGCCCGTGGACGGCCCCGCGCGGCCGCTCGCTTTGCTG
>NW_006440645.1:1381882-1398949 GCF_000325575.1 Pteropus alecto | reverse complement strand
TTTTTGGCCTTAATAGAACTTGCAAAAGAAACTAGAGGAAAATGATCCTTTGAGACGTTTGACTGAGACTGGAGAAAAAAGCAGTGGGGAATAAAATGAGTAGTTTTACTCTGAGTGTGAAAATAAATGAACGAACTTGAATCTCCATCTCTTTCATCAGAAATCCTATTTCATTATCACCCAGGAAAAAGCAGCGGTCACCGAGTGAAAAGGTGAATACACGGCCTCCCCCAGAACAGCACAGTAAAAACAGACAGCCACGCTGCATGGCATTCACCTGAAGCACAGAGGAAACACTTCGTTCCTTATCCCGTTGGCTTCTCTGTTCAAAAACGAACAGGTTTGATGCGCTGCCTCGGTTCGCATCAGGGCAGGTGGGCTTCCGCTGTCCCCTTCCGTCCGCCGCACTGGCAGTAGAGGGGCCTGAAAAACGAGGTCCCGTTTGTCGAAAGGCAAAATTACACTTCCGTTCTGCTCCACAGACCCACGGAGCCAGCATTTCTCAGGACGCTTCTGTGTACACTGTCATACACCCCGGGGACTTCCGGGCACGCTAAAATGTGAAAGCCCCGGGCTACACGCTGGCATAACCTTTATACTGGAAGCTTCACAGGAGCCAGAGGAAGTTGAAGGTCAAAAAGTAAAGCGTGAAAGATTGACAGTCACGCTGATGCATTATGTGCATCTTCACGTTTATGTGCTATTAACGTATACTATGCTTTAACATATTTGTCTATGTAATATACTTTCCTGTATGTATATTTATAGACAGAATGTTGTACAAATATATATATATATCTCAAAATATCACGTAGAAGGAAATTCTAAACATGTCTTACAAATGAAATCATTTCTAGTTATTCAAACATATTTATTGGTTCACGTAATTCATATTCCTTAAACTTAGCAATTACGTACATAGTGTATTCCGTTTGGATCGTTTCTTGTTGTCAGCTCATGAAAACAGCGTCTCCCCCGATGTAGCCTTTGTCTTCTCCCTGAGCCCCGGCTTTGCATTTGGTGTTCTAGGTATGCACGTTGTAAACGTGGCTGCCACACCGTATAGTAACGTACTCAGAAGTAAAAAAAGAGATAAAGACGATATCGTAACTTGTGTGCGGGATGATACTTAAATATGGGATGGTGTTTGGTCTCACGTGAATATAATTCATCCAGTATTATCACTTCTTCATAGTTTCTCTGTGACCAACAGACGTAACTCTGAAAGTTAAATTTAAGACTATTTAAAATCACTAATTGTCCCACCTGACTTCTTTGGATAATAGAAATTAGAATAATTTCTGTCTTGAGGATAAGCGAGGGGACTCCTAAGTTGGTCAACATAGTCAGCGCAAGACCAGGTATAGAAAGGGAATCTGATAATTATAGCAGAAGTCATCTTGTAACTTAGGGAAGAGATCACCTTAGAAAATAACTAGCTGAATCATAATTTAAATAGTAGGAAACTCAAGCAAGTGCCGTTAAGTGATTAAACCAAATTCATTCAGAGAGTCGGTTATGGATTTGGGACCAGAATCCAGTTCTCTTGACTTCAGCTTTGATTCTTTGATGCTTTCTCTTTTTTCCCCTGTGCTCCCTCATAGACACCATGACATTTACTCCGCTACTCTTGCATGTGAAGCAAATCCAAGTGCCTTTTCCCACCCATAGACTCCATCACTGTGCGTAATTCAGCATCCTGACTTGGCTCATTTGGCTGTCTGAATATGCAGTTTGACTGTCTGTGTGTGGCCAATAGTGTAGAAAATCCACCAGGTTAGTTTAACGGAGGCAGCGGTTGAATAACAGAATGAAAATAGCTCCAACCAGCTTTTAAGTTGAATGTGAGAAAAAAGCATGAAGCAGAGATGGTCATAACAGAGAATCGGGGTAACGTGAAAATAATCAAAATGTTATGACTGTGGTCACGTAGTCACATGGCCATCGGTCCCTTTCTACCCCATCCGTCGCACCTAAACACAAGTTTTCTAACTTTTCTCAGTATTCGTCCTCACAGGAAAGAAAAACAAACCAACAAGACACAATGTCCTTTGAAGTTTCACTTCCGGCATGACAAGAGGAGCTTCAGGGATCTGCTCTCTAGTGAAACTTGTTAAAATTGTTTAAAAAGAAAAACAGAAGAATCACTTAAAGTCTTTGGAAATGGTGCTAAGGGCATGCAACAAATGAAGAAACGTTACTCAAGGAAATACACTAAAATTTGTTAACAGCAGCAATAATCTGTGGCATTTGAAACTCACGCACGCCTTCCTTCCCCTTTGAGATCAGCATGACACACCTCCAACCTGGTTGGTGCCACCAAGAACGCAAACTGCCCCCTCCCCTGGCTCCTGGTTGCAGGGCTGTGCGGTCTTCCCAGTGGGGGCGAATGTCCGCTTTTCCTGCCGGGGCAGCTAGTTCTGTGTGTGCGCGTGTTCGGGGTACGGCTTTGTCCTACGGATGCCCAGTCTGCATTCGTAGTCTAGAAGCCCTGCCTCGAGCACCACACAGTGCCAGTCCTGGGGACTTACTCGTCCCTGCCCTGGCCCTTAACACTGAGGTTCCGCACCCTGAGGGGCACAGTGGGGAGACCCGAGCACCTGCGGTCAAGCCGAGCGGGCACTCGGAGAGGAGCCGCCTGCCCTGCCCGGCTCCGGCGCCAGGCCTCGGCCCTCTGCTGAGGATGAGAGCAAGGCTGTGAAACGGAGCTCAGAGCTCTTCACACACCGCAGCCCAGAAGCCTCAGCTTGCTGAACTCCTCCTCACTTAGTAACCGCTGTAAACTGGTTCAAAGGACTGAAGGAAACCACGCTGTGAGAAGTAAAGGAAGACATAGAAATGTTGCGTTGAATAAGAGAACGTTGATAAAGAGGTATAAATTATTTGAAAATGCCAAAACAATAAAGAACTGAGATGAAAAGCGACTAGAGAAGCCCAACAGTGGATTCTAAGCGTCGGGAGAAGCGGCCGGCGTCAGGTGCATCCGCAGAGGCCGCGCGGTCTGAGAACGAGGAGAAGCGAACAGCCTCGGAGCCACGCCAGGCCGGCCCCGCACACGTGATGCCAGCGCCGGAGGGGAGGGACGTGCTCGAGGAAGCGACGTCTGAAACTTCGCCAAGTGACGAAAACTCCTGTACGCATCCAGCAAACCCACCGAAATCTGAGCAGGATAAACCCGGAGTGGTCCGCAGACGGAACGATGCTGACAGCCAGAGACAAGGCGAAATCTGGAAATAGCAAGACAAAAAGAGAAAAGTGGGTTTATACATAACTCAGATATTACCTGTAAATTGGGGAAATGCAGTCTAGTGATTAATGATTCACCATTATTCTCCAGGAAAAAAATTTAAACAGGAAACATAAGAATTATTATAAAATCAGACTGTTGAAGAAGAAATTTATAGATAGATGAAGATGAACTGGGATTAATCAATACATACATATGCATGTATATATTTTATATTATATACATACAATATGTAATATATAACACGCATGAAGTATTATAAGCAAAAACAATGAAATAAAGTCAAAATGATCAAATATAATCATTTACAAAGCTTCGGTTGGAGCGACATTCAAATTTATGAATTAATCTTTCACTTAATTTTCTTCCACATAATGAAGTATAATTAGATGTACAAAATTGTACAGAAAAGTCATCAAGTTCACGAAAATCAAAAGAAAAAAGTGTAGTGGACTTCTGTTAGTGAAACGCCGGCAAAGCTTAGTTGATGAATCTGGAAAATGATCAAACGCGGAGGGCGGAGAGAAAAAGCCATGCCAGCTAATCCGCAGAACAAGTCGAGAGCTCGGGCCCAAGGTCAATCTCATCGTGGTCGCCAGGAGCGCAGCCATCATACAACGGCAGAAGATGTGTGAATCAGATCGCCCCGAAAATGCTGGCAACGGCCAGACGTTGCAGCGAACGGCAGTAGCAACACATAGCAGGACAAACACGCGGACGGCGACAGGCGGTGCAGGACCCATGCTTCGGTCGCTGATATTGGCCATCGTTATCAGTCACTGCTTTGGAAAAGCATATAAAAGTGTCCCACCGCCTATAAAGCCTTCACAACTAATATCATGTGACAGCAAACGTAAAAACAGTGCACGTCCATTTCACAGCTCTCAACCACGAGCCTCGGGACGATCACGCGACGTGTCCTGCCAGCTCCCAGGCGCTGTCTGACCTCCCTGAAGCCCACAACTCGGCTTCTCTCTTCCCCTCCCTCCTTCCCAGCACTGAGGTCTGTTTAGAGGCTTCAGGAAGCTGACCAGTCTCTCACTTGGTTTTGATGAAGTCAGTGGAACAGACGATGGTGACGGGGTCTAAACGGTCAATGGACTCGTACGCTAAATGTTAGTTTCTCAGTATTTCAGTCTGCGACCTCCAGGAAATACAACAATCAGAATTTATAGTAACTGAATAATTTGACATTTTCACGCTTTCAAAACTCTAAGTATGTTTTTAAACTTTGAACGTTTATTACATCTAGAAATTTTCCAGTGACTTTCAAATTATCACATGAAATCGATGCCTGTGATTCAGGCCTTCTCTCTGTCGTCGCCCCTATGCTTTTCGGCGCTTCTACTAAATAATACCGATTCAAAAAATCAAGTGAAATGATAAAAAAAAAATGAGATGCAATCTGACCAATGAAACTCTATCTTAATGAATTAGACACCATTCTTATGGACGTGTTTCTAAAGCACCGATAGAATTGCGATGTCGTCTTCACTCCATGGAGCCACACGGAGACCAAAGCAAGTCCGAACCCCACTACTTTCTCATAAGCCCTACTGTTAAGGAATGTACTTCCCACCTAGTTCTTTTGCGTTTGACATTTTGGGACCCAATGGATGGCTTTAATTGCCGATATTTCATTGTCTCCTGGTATGGTCAATACTTACTCTTCAAAGTCTTTTGCTTTTTATGTGTAAACTATTGCTCTTTCTTTCTCAGCCCATGTTTCGTGACCCACGTAGCAGCAACGCGCTTTTTCAGGCTACTGACAAAAGCGAAGAGTCAAACTCCTTGCCCTCTAGATTCTTAGATCTATGGGACGTAAAGTACGAGTGTGACCAGAATACAGGAACGTCCCACCAAACGGCGAGTCCTCGCAGAGGACGCGTGTGGTGCTGAGGGCGTGGCCCGGGGCCTCTAGGATGAGGGCGGAACATCCCTCGCCGGGAGACAATGCCCGAGCTCTTCCAAAGGATGGACAGGAATTTGCCAATGAAAACTGGAAACTGTCATCCAAGAAACAGCACATGCAAACACACGAAGGCCTAGTGGTTAGTGGCTCGTAAGAATCCCCTTTTCTCCCCCAGGTGGTTCGGTCAGCTGCTCTTTCTCCCGCGAGTTCTGTCGCAGAGCAGGTGTGTTTCCCTCCTGGCTTCATCACGTGCCCTCGATTCCAGTCGCACTAGAGATCCGCTTCGCTACCGATTCTCTCAAAAAGCGACTCGCTTTTATGTCGCTTTATTATTATTGTTCCTATCGATAATCACTTATTTTTTTCTTTTTAAGATTCGAGATTCCAATTACATTTTTTTTTAAGAAGCAGAATCTATTCTTTTAACAATGTGCTTGATAATCTTTCCCAGAATAGGTTGTTCTTAAACTAAGTTTTTCACCTTTGTGGAGTCATGACTTCACTGACTTTGTACGAACTCATGGTAACTTCTACTGTAGTAACTTCTTGCCTGTCTCTCAAAAGGTTATCACGCTCAACTGCACGTCCTTTTAGTAGCCTAAGATATGATTCACAGAGCTCCAGAGATGTAGAATCATGTAGAGCAACTATCTGTTTTTCGAAACTCTCATAGATTTTGAGCCTTAGTTTTCCATTTTAAATATTTGTTCTATGTCTCTAGGACGTTTCCAAGTCAATGTATTATCAACACTTCTAATTTAGTAAACATTATGGAGGGAAGAAGGGCGGGAGGGAGGAGAGAGGAGAGAGCGGACTGAGGGTTCCCGTCACCTGAGGTCTCACCTGCAATGCCGGCACACACCCCAGGCCGACCTCTCAGGCACACACCCCAGGCCGACCTCTCAGGCACACACCTCAGGCCGACCTCTCAGGCACACACCACAGGCCGACCTCTCAGGCACACACCCCAGGCCGACCTCTCGGGCACACACCCCAGGCCGACCTCTCAGGCACACACCTCAGGCCGACCTCTCAGGCACACATCACGCGTCTCTCAAACCGGTCCGTCTCTTTACCGTGTGCCTCTTCCTTGTGTCTTTTCCTTTTTACATGATGTTGCTTTGATCGAAACTTCTCTCTTCAGCACCAATTCAAAACGTTTTATGTACCGAAGGCCACATCTGTTCCACTCTGACATGAAACCTGGACTAGCACCAGCCCACAGACGAAGAAGGCAGTCGTTCCTGACGACGTGCTGTTTAGCATCTGTTTTATGACTTTCACGGCCCGGGAAGTGTCATAGGGTTCACGAATATAGGTAAAGGTCGTGTTCCTAAAGCTCAGACGTGTTCAACACACTCGCGATTCTGACTGTAAAGTGATCAAAGAAATCAGTTGCAATGCAGAGCGGAAGTGATTATGCAGATGCTCTGAATGCAAAAGGAAGCATAGTGCAGATTTCTCATTCATCGAGATGAGCTCAGCGCAAACTTCTAAAGTAAATCACGTTTGAACTGCGAAAGACAATGAATCAACACAGAGGTAAGAAACTGCGCTGTGCAGTTAGTATACAGCATGTGAGGACTGCGTACAAGATTGTTTATAAGTACAAAATAAATCGAAATAGAAAATGAGACAGCTTTGTACGCCACGCTAATTGAACTTTATACTAAAAGCTTTGGGAAGGCACTCAAGCCTTTTGAACAGGGAAGAGTCCTAATCAAATATGCTTTTTAAAAAGGTCATTCTAGAATTAGTGTGGAAAAGAGATCACACAGGAGCCACTTAAAAGATGGGAAAAGTAGTTATGAGGCTTTTCCTAGTCCGTCCACATGAGAAGCGGTGAGATCTGCCTCTGCCTGTGGCTGTGGGAAGGGGCTGTGACGTAATGAGTGACCGAACCTGTGGCACTTGTTGACATGATAGAACATGTAAATTAAGTAGTATGCCGACTCCAGGATTCTAACTCTCGAATACGAATAAATGGCTGGTTAGCCCCTGAAACAGGATATCGGAGAAGACCATTTTCTGAGGAAATGGGCAGAGTCTGATGTAGGGCGTGAATCTGACCTATCAGTGGGACACAGAGCAGAGACGCTTGCCTCTGTGTTCCCGGAGCCACCATCCGTGCTTGCCACACAGCAAGCCTTTGTCAGAACGTATTGCACGGATGAGCGTCGAATAAACTGTTTTTTAATCAATATGAAACAGAATTGTGTTATAGCTTGCTAAAGCCACCGGTGTTATTAGATGAGGCCACGATGTGGTTGACCAGAAACTGGTCATCAAGTGGTGGAGATACGAGGCCAAGGATGGAGCTTCTAGAATGACGTTATAAAGTTAAGTAGGAAAAAAATGCAAACGGAAGGAGGATCCCAGGAAGTAGGACAAAAGCCAGCCGCCGGTCGTGTCCCAGAAGCTGAGGAGGAGCAGGTTCAAGAGGGAGGAGAATCCCAGGAGTAGCAAAAGTTTCAAAATGGTTATTTAATATCAGGACAAAAAGATAAGACAAGACAACATGGCCTTTGTATTTGCTCATATGCGTGAATAAATATGCTCAGGGATTTTGATTTCTTTATTATTATTATTTTTTTTGGTTTGTATTACGCGATCCAACATAATATTCTATAATGTATGCTATTTAAGAAACGTATACTCAGTCTTAAAAATAATATTATAAGATTCACTAGGGCAGAGGCCGAACTCTGACCTGGCTTGTGTGAGTGTGTACCCGTGAGTGTGTGTTAACAGAAAGGGCTTGGGAGTCAGTTAAACTTCAATTCAATTTCCATTCCAGCTGTGTAAACTCGAATAGCCTGAGCAACTTTCCTATTTAATAAAATTGGCAAAATAATATCTTCCAGAGAAGTTTTAAGCATTAAATTAAAAAGCAATGTAAAGTACTCAGAACAGTGTTTCAAACTGAGTAGATGCTGAATAAAGGACAGCTGTTTTTATCACCAGTGTTTGGAATCTTCTCGGTTAAACACGTTCGGTGAGAATTAGGTCTGAATACAAATCTATTCTTTCACAGATTTTGATTGCCTGATTTAATATTCTGAGAACCAGGAGGAGGAGGAAAATGAGAAGCACGGGTTTGTACTATGAGTTCTTTAAAATGTAGTGCCGCCTGCCACTGTGGAGCCCTACCCACAGCTCGAGGGAGGAGCTCACTAGGGAAGGAGCCAGAGACCTCCGGTAGGCCGTGCCGGGCGCAATCAGAGCGTAGGGTTTGGCCCTGAGCGAGTGGATGGAGCTTCCTCCTCCCCTGGCCTCTGTCTCTTTATCCACCCTCTCCCTCCCTCCCTGAGCCTCAGCTCAATCTCCCAGCATTAACTGCCAGTCTTATCTCTTCCTGTGATCGGATTCCAAAACTCTGCCCCTCTCCCTTTCCACGGGGGGCGGGGAGGTGATGGTAGATCTCGGCCTCTCTCCATGTAAATCGGGTCATGTCATCTCTTTCCTTTAGAATGAATGCCTTGCAAGACAAAAGCACACTTATTTGCTTCATGTATATCTTAAAATTATAATGTTAGACGACTCTGCCACAGAGAGCTTAGATGAGGGTCAGGACCACGGACAGCGACTGGCATCTTGTCACACCGAAAGCCCTACAGTGATCCTAGAAAAGATTACCTTAGACTCTCTCTGTCCTCAGGATTAAACAGAACCGAGTGACTCACATTATACAGATCACTTCAGCATAATTGTGTAAAATGAACTAGGACCGCCTTTTGCTGATCCTCATCTGAATGTTAGATATTAAACATTAAGTCGGAACCCTTATTTCTGTTTGTAATGAGAAAGCCTCAGTGTCGGTTTTGAGGTAGGTCAGAGTTCCCAGCCACCCTCCTCGGACGGTTTGCTTCTCCTGCTCCTTCCCTTCCCAGCTCTGGACGCCAAGTGGAGTGACTGACTGCGCCCATAGCGGCTCTGCTTGCAGACCTAAATCTGGTCCCTTCGTGACCCGCGTTCTTCTCTGTGGGTTCGCTCTCTCCTTTAAGGAACGCATCCCTCATTAGGAGAGAAGCTAAACGTGGACCTGGCACGTGGGCGGAAAAGTGCACACCAAGGACCCACCGCACGGCGCTTGGACTTGCTGCCTAGATTCCCTGTCGTGGCTGTGTCCCCTCTCTTGAGCACAGCGTCAGCGCATGGAAAACAAGGGACATGTCATTTTTAACACAGGAAAACCCAGAACAATTTAAAATGGGTAAAGCGTAGAAAATAGCCTAAATTTTTAAAATTATGGGATATAGCTTAGGTGTTTTATGGTTGCGAATGTGTGATAATTTTCCTGCCAGTTGAAAAAGATGCTTTGAAAATGCCTTCTAAGTTACTATACAATGCAAAATGCTTCATTTAACCTTGTTAAAATAACCAGAAAGATATATTTGGTGTCGGTGAGTCACCGCCAAGAGATGAAGGTGACATGTAGCCAGACCAGGCTTGCTCTCCTCAGCGTTCTGGCGTCCCAGCGTGGAACTGTAATGCGGAACTTAAAGGGTTCTTCATTTCTTCCATCTCTTCTCCCGGTTAGCTGATAGTGTTCACTAACTCTGTTTACATTTGCTGTCCTGGAGATTTTAATTGTATGCTTGGGGTTTTTCACAGTTTGCAAGTTATTTAATTGAAATAACATCCGACTTCATCTATAATGAAGGTACTAAAAATAGATGTGTTCAGGTGACATGAAACCTGACTCTGAACAAAGAAGGTGTGTTGCTAGTCGCAGCGATGTGGCACCCAATCATCTCTGCAAGTTGCACATTTAATTAGAGCGAAAACTCATCATACCTCTTGGAATATTAAGGCGACGCTGTGATTCTCAGTAGCTGTGTGCAGTCTCGGTTGGCTGAGACAGCCAGTCGACTGTCTCTGTTTTACCCACAGATACAAACATTCAGAAACATCCTGTGTGACACATAATTACTAAGAAAACCCTCTTTAAAATTACATGTCTTATCCTCAGCCTCGTTCAGAACAGCATGATATAGAAAAAAATGTATGAAGCAATGTACATTTTTGTTCGGGCAGTTCATCTGAGGCATCACGGATTATATCGATATTAAACATTTGTTGCTAAATTCTCAGTGATGTAACTGAGGAAGGAAATCACTGTCAAACTTCAATTTTTTTCCTATGGAGAACCTCTTTGGGGAACATGGGAGGCAGAATTATAATCGAATGATCATCGTGACTTTGAAGTCGACGGAAACAACTCAAATATGGAAATAAAATCATGACTATTACGATTATTTAATGAAGCATTGTTCTTTCTAAAATGACAAAGTGAATCGAAATAAGAACCAAACGTGCATGTGGAGAGCATAATAAAATTCTATTTTTATTCAAAAATAACTACCTTTTGTAAGTTTAGGCTTTATTAGTTAATTAGTTATACTACCGTTCTGAAATACATCGAGAGAAACAAAAAGAAGTTCAAATATTTGCCTAAAAAATTAATACAGTAATTGACTCACCAATTTGGTAAAATTTAAAACTGTATATTTTTTTCTACTATCATACAAATTTGGATTATAAGGGTTTGAGATTTTAAGGAGAAGGTTGGCACAGAACAAAATGTGTCTTTCAAATGTAATTTTATTTCTTATAACAAAAATCAGAAAACATCTGCTGAATAACGTGACCACTCATTGGAATATATTTCAATGAATGGGATTTTCGGTATAGCAAACAGACACATCACAAAAGGTATGTCAGATGATGCTCCCGTCATCTCTAAACTGCAGTGTGCCTCATCGCTATTCTGCAACTTGCTATACCCGCTTCTCCGGCAAAGTCCAAAACTGTCCCGTATAAATTACTAAGTAGAATAAAATAACTTCTCCTCGCAGCAGGAAGCTCTGAAGTGGGACTAAGAAATGCCTGCGCTAAATTTTTAATTCTACCACTTGCCCATTGTGACTTAGATGAGTCACTTAACTTTTTAACTTCTCACTTTCACAAGGAGAGATGGAGCCAATTTTCAAATATATTTAACAAAGATTTTGTTAATAAACGTTCCATCTAAAATGGGCGTAAAATTCCTGGGTCCACTTTGTAGTGCCGCACAGGCCAGCAGCTCTCGTCTGATGCTTGCCACTGGTCCCCTGTTCTCTGGAACGGCAGTCCCAGAACTGGCATAGCAAAGCTTTCGTTTCAAGTGACTCCCATTTTTATTCACTGGGTATTTAATATCCAGCATAGTTTTTGATGTTTGCATGATTTAAAATCACATCGTGAAGCATCCGTTGTTGCTTCTCATCTCGTTTTAAGAAAACAATAACCGAATCCCGGGAATGTTATGCTCTGCATCCCACCCCCTCAGGCGGAAAGGGCCGGAGCTGGCGCCAGCTCTGGTCCACGTCCTCCAGAGCCAGCGGCATCCCCGCTAATACACTGCAGTCAGCGCTGCGTTCACCTCGCCGTCTCCAACGCCCCCGAGTCTCCGCTGCCAGATGTGTGATCGAGAGCGTCACTGATTGTTCTGGGAGTGAATGGCCTGTGTATCGTGTGGCTGCCAGCCGTTCTGGATGCCAGTAGTTGAGAAATGTCAGTTCTTGAGGAAATCCTCTAGGAGGCACCTTGACAATTCACTTAAACAAGAAACTTATTTTTTACACTCCTGCGGGCTTCGCACACGTTAGAAGTAGGTGAAGTTCACTTCTGAATTTCAGGGACTGTCTTGCTCACGTGTGGTGACCAATTGTGTGAACTCACGGTGATGCTGAAGAGTTTGGCAAGGTTCACTGGGAGCCAGCTCAGCTGCAGTGGCCAGGCTCAGGACACCTGACAGAGCCGTGTGCGAGCACAGGCGAGCGCCTTCCCCCGCCCGGCGGCCTGGGCTGTGGCTATGCCACATGGACAGGAAGGGGCAGGGACGCTGTAGACATGTCCTCCAGACGCCAGCGAGGGTGCATGGTGACGACGCTGCAGAAATAGGTGCGTGTGGGTTCTTTCGGTGCCAGGATAGTTATTTGTGAGAGCTATCAGAAATAGTTTTCTGTTGTGCAAAATGAGTAACCTTAATCCGTCCCAAGGTAGTCTATTCGCTTATGCCAAGGCACTCTATTTGCTAACTCTCTCTTTCCTATAACTTTTCTCTACTTTCTGTCCTTTGTCACGTGGCTTAATTTCAATGAGTTTCTTTTTAAAAAAAAAAAAAAAAGATTCACCTTTTTCATATCACCTTACCTAAGCTGTAAACCTTAATGTCTTATATATTGCAAATATAGTCACAGCAGTGTGAAGCTAATAGTAATCAATGCTGTAATTTTAAATAATATGCAAATAAATCATTGCGAAGGGCGGGCCATGGGCAGGCGTATGACATTGCGGGGTGGGGGAGGTGGCGTTTCCCCACCCCCAGCAGAGTGTCCAAGAAGCCACACCACCTGACAGCATCTGCCCAGAGACAGCATCAAGCCCCACAGGCTGGGGTTTCAGTTCTACAAGACTCCCCCCGACCACGACCCCAGGCTGTCACCCCCAGGGCCCACTGCCCCTGAGTCAGAGGCTCCCATGGCCGCCTCCTGCATCTCATCGATTTCCCAGAGCGGCTCGCTGAACTCGGAGAAGCAGGACACTTACTGGGGCGCAGGCGCACTGCGGAAGGGAACGGCCCAGGGACAGCCGGAGAGAGGTGAAGCAGAGGGCGAGCGACGGGGAAGCACACGCGGTCCCTCTCTCGTGTCGCCCTCCGGAAGTGAGGACGCCTGGAACTCCCTCCCTCCCGCCCTTCCGAACTTCCTCCTGCTTCGAAAGCTCGCTTGTGGGCATCAAACGCTGCTGCCCACGGGTTCGACTCCTGCTGCACCCCAACCGATGCACCTGTGCTTCCGTTCACTCACTCACAGACCGCGGAGCCTACAAACACCCCGGACTGAGCTCTAAATGCGGCACTCTCAAGCCAACCAAAATCTGACGCAAAGATGAGAAATGCTCTGTAAAAATGCAGTTTGCAGAGTCAGTAAGTTTACTTCTGATAATGTAACTGTGGCAACAATCAAAATCAGATGTAAAGGTAAAAAAGAGTGATATGTGTTCAATATAACTATGCATATAAAATGATTGAAATGTTTGAATCAGTTATTTACTGGATTTCCATGGCATAAGATGGTATAAACATTTAAATTGTGTTTTTATGAAATATATCATGATTTCAGAAATTACATATGCGATGACATTGTAAAAAATGTATGAAGCTATACGTATGGTGACATTTACCCATGATTGTGTGTTTCCATGTGTGTGTTTCTATGAGCCAAGTCTCTACCTGTCAGAGTGGGCATTCTGAGCTGGGTAAATCATATATATATATATCCCCATGCAAACATTAATACATAATTACTTTTTACCCCGCAGTGAAAGATTAATTATCCTTTAAGGATAGTGTTTGATTTCCTTTAAGAACTTCCCTGAGGTGAGCGTGATTGCCTCGCGGTGGTTCTTTCCACCTGCTGTTTACTTAAGATTTAGGGAAAATTTCTTTCATCTTTGGCAATATGTTCTTTGAAGTTTTAGTTTTCTAATACTGCAATCATTTTCCATTTCCTGCTTTAACTTTTAAACTGTATAAATGCTCGTAGTCACAAAACTGAGTCATAATGAAGTCGTATTAATGAAAGCGGTTGCCTTTCCCGTGTGATCGGGCCTCTCGGGGCAATAATTTTTTTACTGATTTCGTGTGTAGTCACTTGGGCATCATAACTCTATGTAGAATAGATCCATACATTTTGTGATTCAGCCACTTTGGAATTCCCGCTGGGCGCTGAGGATTCAGCTCGTCCTGTCTCTCGGCACCACGAGGACCCGGCCCTTCCGCGGCTGCATTGACAACCTTAAGCTTCACTCTCCGTTATGGTCGTGTTGTTCTGGCTGTTTCTCTATCATCTGTGAAGAGAATCTCAGTCACCTCTTTTGCGTCATTGCTGGCGGGGTCAGAGACGTAGGAAAAGCTGAACGCCTTGGACTGTCCTGACTCCGCTTATCAGTGGATGCCCGGGCTTCAGCAAACGTGGCCGGCTGCGCGTTGCACGTTTCCGTATCCTGCACTTGGTCGCTGAGGCTGACGACTGTGCGGCGAGCAGGACCTACTGACCTCTTCTGTGGTCCTTTGGGATTTGACAGGACAGTTCATCTTCCATGTGATGTGATTTCCATGCTGGTTTTACGCTATCCAAAGGCGCTGATAATTTGTCGTCACAGGCCGGCAGCAGCAGAGACAAAAAGGTCCAGGAACGGCGCAGATATAGCCCACTTACTCAACATCGACCCTCACACAAGTCTAGGGCCCTTGCTGTGAGCTGCCTTTTACGTTGCCGAAGCCGTGGCTGCCATGCCTGTCTTCCGTAGCTCTTTACTGCCTTCCGTGCTTCCTGTATGGGTTGATTCGATAAGTTGAAATCCATTAAAAGCATGCATTTTTTTACATTATGTAAACGTGCTTCACCACAGAGACAGTGTGGCTGACGCCGCCCACGATGCCTGCTTCCTGGTGTCAGTGGTAGTCCCCCACCCCCCGAGGGTCAGCAGAGCCTGTGACTTACCCAACACTAATGGAACACAACAACGTGGCTGGGCTGTCACCCCCACGACTGCGTCTCATTGTACAGGACACCCTCTTGCTAGTAGGGTCTCTTCAGGACTCCTTTTTGCTGGCTTGATGATGTGGGTGACCATGGCAAGGAACTGTGAGTGGCCTCCGTGTCTCTAGGAACTGACAGCGACCTCCAGCCACCAGCTAGCAAGAAGCCAGAAAGCCAGCCCTGTCACGGCAGGAGCGGGCAGTCTCAAGGGTCCCGTCCATAGCCATCTTTCTTTTTGATTCCACGTTGAAATTAAGATTATTTTTCTGGTCCAAAGTATGTTTTAACGAGCAATAGCCTTGTTCATTTGTTTATTTTAAATAAATATCTTTCACTAATGGAAATACGCATTCCACGTTATACATTAAAATATGAGCCAAATAACTTATTATTAATTCAGTTACTCTCTCCTCTTCACGGTGAAGGTATTAGACAGCCTCGTTGGTAATGGATTCATTGAATGACAGGTATGACAAGGCCCTTTTCAGTTTTGAAAAGCTTGGATGAGTTCCAGAGCTCAGCATAGAAATTAACTGCTTACAGCTGCTGGCACAAGCCTTCTCGCGAGCATGGGTTTCGTGAACAGCCGTTACGTCCCAGGGCACCGCCTGCAGTTGGGGAGGACGGCGACAATGTCTGGGTCTGGGGGGGACAGACACTCCCCGTGTGAGCTACACGCGGGAGCCAGTTCAGCAGAGTGCTTTGGAAGGACCTGTTCAGTGTGCTGCCCTTCAACTGCTCTGTCGTTCATTTTATTTCTCCCAGAAGGTACTGGCTTGAGAATAATCAGACATAAATATTTGAGCCTAGCTTTTTTTTTTTTTTTTTGCATGTATTTTCACCAACCATACACACTATATAATTTAATCATTCCAGAAATTATGGCAAATTGATTTCTATGAAAATAAGCATCTGGCGACATAAATGATGTTTGCAGAACTGAGTAGTTTATAACACCTGAGATGTTGCGTGTGGCGATGTTTAACACAAAGTGGTAATGGCGAACATCCCCCCGCCCCCGCCCGCAGGGCTCCGGAAAAGGCCTGTGCTGTGAACGAACAGAGGTGGTTCGCGTATTATAAATTAGATTAAATCATATATGAGATATTAACCTTGCTACCTCATCATCCCACAGGAACTTCCAGTTTATCAGCCACTATTCTTGATTATATAACGAAATAACTTATGATATACAGATATTTTCCAAATAGTTGAATTTCCTTAGTATGCATTCTTACACACACACACACACACACACACACACACACACACACTCACTCACTCACTCAAATTTTCAGCCTTAACTCTGATAAGCGTTATTGTTCATGTTTATTTTTCTGTAACTCAGGTTAGTTTTTGTTTTGAATAACCTTTCCATCAAGGTAGAAGACAGGTAACCTATTCATCTGCTACTTGCCTGCTTTGCCCAGGGCTGAGTGAACATTCTGGAAGGACATCACGCTACCGGGCATTAGGAAGCACGCGTCGTCCTGGTAACACTGTATCCTCGTCTGCATACTTAGCAACGACCCCCTGTGATGCGTCATTCCGTTTCCCACCTGTCCGGCTGTGCGCATGCTCCTTCCCGCTGTGTCTAAGGACTCCGGTCCTGCAGCTTTCTGCGCATCTCAGGCCGTAGTTGAGTCATCCGCTGCTTCCCCATCACGCTGAGGTGAGAAAATCTCCGAGAAGCTCTTTACAGCCCAAAGTGGGAGGTTCACGGATGGCCATTTCTTTTAAGTCTCTGCAAGGCTACAGATAGAAGGGCGCAGGGCTTGTCTCACAGGTCACCGGAGCCAGGCCCTTTGCGACAGACCACGCTATTATTTGTCCTTCTTGGCCGTTACCCAGGAGAATGCTGTCTAGTCTTCGGAGGGAGTCTGCCTACTTCCCGGATCCCTCGTTACAGCCTCTGAAGATCTAGCAGACCGTTCGCCTATGAACAGGGTCTTTCAAACTTGCATGAGCTCTCGGAGACAAAAACATTTTTTATTTTTAAGAATTGTTTTTGGTTACATCACTCTCCTGTAAAGATGAGCACTGAAAATCCTAAGTGCCCGAGTAAGAATTGGGAAGGAAGATGTGAAAAGTAAAATGGAAAAACAATATAAAGAACATGAGTTAATATTACTTAAAAAGCAACATATTTGCAATGCAATTGATGCTCATTTTGTAAAACTCTGGACAGTGTTTTGGGGTAAAATGTTTTTAGTATATATAGGAAGCTAAAAGGCGATTTGGAATTTCTTGATTTGGGGTGTGGATCCTAATTTGAAAAAAATAATAAATAACAAGTGTCCAGTAGTCTGGCACCCAAG
>NW_006440645.1:1372039-1381799 GCF_000325575.1 Pteropus alecto | reverse complement strand
CAAAGCATCGCCCCCTGCTTCGTAAGCAAAGGCAGAGAGGTGCCTGGGAGACCACACAAGGTTGTTTGTAAACATGCAGAAATGGGCCATGCCAGCTGCTTTGGGGGCGGAGAGCATGGAGGCCAGTGACTTCTGGAATATGAACCTGCAGCCTGCTTTTTAGTGTTTATATTAATTCCTTGCGAGAGAGCTATGTTTTTGAGATACCAGGGTGATGACTAAACGTGCCAATTGCCAGATGAAGACTAGATAAATTCAGAAATGGAGGAAAAAAAAATACAACCGATTTTGCAGAATTCTGACACAGCCGCTAGGTGCAAGCACACCATCGGTGGGCCCATCTCTTCGGAGAGTGAGGCTCCCACCTGGGCTGTCAGCCTCACGCGGGAGGCGGAAGGTGAGGCACCTAGGTCCACACTGTGTGCAGGCGCCATCACTAGGGCGTTTGATGTCGGGTTAGTTTGTCAGTTGTAACCCCAAATTACGTACATGCCTGAGAATATGCGAACGTTTGTAAATATTTAACATTATTTTACAAACTCTGCCTTTCTACGTCATAGCTATAATGGCTCAACCGAGGAAGTAAGACCTCTATTATTTATTTTTAAACTAAACTTAAAAGATTTCAAGATAAGCTTCACAGGACATTTCTATCAAGAGAAGGCAGATACCCCAACTCTGGCAGTGTATAGTAGGGAACCAGATGAAAACAATGGAAACAAATCCAGAAAAATTAAGACTGGAAAAGTACATACTCGTTTTATTTATTCATTTTATTTTTACAGCTGTATTTTCTGGTCAGATGCGAAAAGTAAAAGGTGTCCTTTGAGGAGATGTACTGGCTAGTGAAGCATCGACACAGTCGCAACCTCTAGTCCATATGGCTAACAGCTCGCTGCCCACTGGCTGGAGAGTGCCAGCATGCCCCCGCCCGTGGCACGGCTTTGGTTGGCATAATTGTGCCTGTGTCATAGGAATCAGAGTTTTTTTAATGGAGAGATGTGCAAAATCAGGTGAATTGGGAGCATAAAATATTCATGCTCCAAAAGGAAGAAATTGAAGTAGTGGCCGGTATTCTTCGGCCGTAGGTTGAACGCGGTTTTAAGAAGGTCTCTGGTAACTTTGCGGCTTGAAGGATTACGGTAAATTGTAGTCTAAAGAAAGCTATGTATCTAGGAATCTCGTAAAGGTCACAGGGGCCTAAATAGTTCATGTTGTTGGCAAGACAATAGAATGAAAAATAAAAAAGAGCCAAAAAAATCATAAAATAAATGATAAACCCAAATATAATGGCCACGAAACTGAATTAAAAATAATATGCTTACTTTTTAAGGGGGAGCATTTAAAAATCCAGCTTCAGGGTAAGAAACAAACACCATACACTTAATACTGATAATGATTCGAGAAATACTTAAAACTGAATGACATAAAAATATTAAAACATAAAGTGGCCCTTAAATATAACAAAAATAAATAGAACTCAGTATATGAATAGCATATAAAACAGAATCCCCAGTGATCAATTAAATATTTATTTACACAAATTACTAATGGAACTAGTTTTTACAAGAATAAAGTCCATGGTGATTATAATTTTCACAACTACTCAGCCAGCCCGTTGGACGCATAGGGTGCCATGGCAACAAACATTAGCAACAGTGATTTCGGGATCGAGGCAGAACCACGCTTTTCCAGTAGAAAGACTAGCCTCACTTAAATTAGTTTAAATATATTCAGTCTTGGAAAACTTTAAAATACAAATGGTAATAATGTCTAGGATTGGCTGATTTTTTTTTTTTTGTTTTTTAGTTTTATCTCATTAATTTTCATATATCAGGCTTCTCTTAGCGACATGACATTAGAGCTCGGAGATCCTGTAAGATTATAAATGAAAAACACACATTTTAGAGGTGAGTGAAATGCATCTCAGGAGGTCAGGAGGCTGCTGAAAAGGCTGGATTCGGACTCAACGCAGGATCGTCGAGTTCCTGCCCAGCACGCTGCTGGGCCGTGCTTTCCTCTCCGAGGGGTCACATAACTACCAAATGCCTGAATACGAGCACATTACATTAATTTTGAATTATTACAATTACGATATGAGAAATAAGAATTCTATATTAAAAATATGACTCTTATTGATTGTACCAGGTTTCCTCGGTAACCATGGGATTTGGTCTCTGACACAATTGTGCAAAAACGTATTTTAGCTGGAACTGCATGTCAGTTTCCTAGGGCTTACGTATAACTCGGCTTTCCTCAAGGAGAAGCTAAGGGCTGCTCAGAGAGGCAGCAGATAATCTATCTAAACTAGCTACGTGCTTTCCAGCAATTAGTTGGAAAGAAATTTTAAATTATAATTGCTTAAAAGATAATTAGCTTCACTAAAAAATATGAATTGACTTTATAACTGGTGTCAGGCAAATGACGATCCCTTGTCTATTCTCAAAAAAAACTATTCTGCAAATATTTGTGGAAAAGAGAGTCTTAAATGATATTCGGATTACATAAAGCCAATTGAATCAGTGTGACATAAAAGAAGTGATTATGTCAAAAGGAAAATAACCTTTAAAACAGGACAACGGGGAGCTGTCCGTTTCACTTATCCGTTCATTTTTCTTCCATTATTTAGCTTCTCTGGTTTATCTTTGCGTTTCAGACAGTAATGGTCGGGGTGGGATGGCAGACTCACCTCGCATTTTGTCTGGTGTTTCTGTTGCTTCCGTTGTCAAATTAACCCAATAAGGTATTATTAAATGCTATCACCTTTTATTTTCCAAGAAAACGTTTTGTAAAGTTTGAGTATTTCACTGAACCCTACAGCTATCATAATGTGGCTTACAATCACAAAGTGATTTTATTTGAGTTTAAAAAATGAATGAGCTTTTTGTACTTTCGCACTTCAGAGACAAAAATCACAAAGCCAAACAGGTGTCTGAGCAGATACCGTTAGGTCTAGGAGACATCTACAGTCCTACAGCTACACTTGAGGTATTTTTTGGCTGACACAATCCCGTGGTTACTTCTCACCTGCAGGGGGACATGCCTGAAATCGTGGATACTCTACGCCCTATATGTACTGTGTTTTTTATTATACACACATACTTTGGGTCAAGTTTAATTCATAAATTAGGCGTAGTAAGAGATCAACAACAAAAAGTAATGGAATAGAACAATTCTAACAACAGACTGTAACACAAGTTGGTGAATGTGCTTGCTCTCAAAACATCTTGCCGTGCCGTGCTGTGCCGTGCCGTGCCGTGCTGTGCCGTGCTGTGCTCACCCTTCTTGTGATGGCGTGAGATGGTACAATGCCTACGAGACGAGATGAAGGGAGCTGGGTCACGGGGTCATGACCCGAGATGCCCCTTAAAGCTACAGGACAGGTTGAGGCCACAGGGAAAGAACACACCTGAGAAGAAAAAGAGGGGCTGCTCACAGGGACCCCGTCACGCTCCGTCCTTAGTCCCGTCATCTCCACATTTAGGCAGCGCGTGTATCACGTGACGGAGCTGCTGTGGAGATCACGTGAGGTGGCCCAGACACACTAACTGAGCTAGCTGCCTTCATCAAGCCAGTGCTCGATAAGCATCTGTTATTGTTAATATTCAGTTTAACTGCAGTCTGATTTTTTAAAATTTAACGATGTATTATGCTTTTTGTTTTATTATTGTTTTAAATTTTCTTTTACTTTGGACTGACACGTGTACCTGTTGCACATGTAATGTTTTGCAAAGAACAAGCCTACAGAAGAGTCCGAGAAACAATGGCTGGGAAAGTAGGAGAAATGGGGAGACTGTGTTGCCCTAGAAGGTAGAGAATGTGTATCAAGAAGGGCAATTATCAGTAAGCTAACTGCTAGTGGGAGAGATTACAGGGTAGAGGCTCAAGAGAATTTACTGCATTTTGCAATGTGTATCAATCGGTGAATTTATAATGCAAGTTTAGTAGTTCAGTTGAAGAGAAACACATTGCGTGAAGCTGAAAAATGAATAAAAGACTAGTCATCAAGAAACGATGTTTGCATCATTCCTTGTAGGGAAGGTGAACAGGGAGTAGTATGGAGTAGTAGGCCAAGAGATGTAGTTCGTGTGTGCGTGTGTGTGTGTGTGTGTGTGTTTAAAGAGAGTGCCTAAATCATATTTGTACGATTATAAGAATGAGTACATTATTATTGAGTTGATGGGAAAGATTAAGGGGTGAAATAGCAACAAGATACCAAATGATGGACTATTGAGAAAAAATGCTATTTTGATAGTAAGGATTCTTAATTGTATAAGAGGAGACAAAACAATGACAAAGGACTATATGTATGTACTTTCAGTGACAAAAAAAAAGAGTTACAGTCTTTTCTATTTTTTAAGTGAAACAGATTAGCTGGTCCATAACTATAGAACAGAGACTCGGCCACAGAGAGAAGCGAGAGGCTTGAGAAAGGAACGGGGGTCACAGCCTAAGAGCATGTGGGGGCGGGGAGAGTTGGCTGATCTTACAGACGTGGGCACATCAGCACCGACTCTCCATTTCCTCCAGGCACCCTTAGACGCAGTGCTGGCTTTGTACACAGAGCCTGCTTAAAGGTCACTGAAAAATGAGGCCTCACTAGGCAGATGGGACAGGAAAAAGAGAAGATAGGGCAAAAACGAATTGATGGTTCTTACGAAAAGAAAAAAATGATGGATAAGGGGAAATGAAGACATGAAATGGCGTGGTAGATGATCAGTGTCAGTGGATCAAAAGCTATCACGAGGTTAGAAATCATACTTAAGGAGAGGAGTTTATTTTCAAGGGTGACTTTTGTGGCAGCGCTTTGGCACATGGAAGATTTCTCGCTGATCCCATTTACAGAGAGTGACCATCAGAATGAATATTTTAGCAGGAGAGAAAGAAAATCCATTGAGTGTAATTCTGAGTGTATCAGAATCCGTAATGGTTTAGCGAGTCTACTGAAGCCTCACAGAGTGATAACAGTGTCTGTGACGGTGACAAAATCTGGCAGTCGGGCTAAACCCCTCCTGGCTTCCGTGCAGTGACCAATCAGCACATGAACCCTAGGGACAGGTGACTTAGGTGTTGGAAGACACCACACTTTATTTACTCAAAGAACTAATGTTATACTAATGTCACAGATCAGTGATCGAATTTGCACAAAGTAAGGTTCTATTATATCAGCTGGCTTCTCTAATATGAATAAAATGGTATGCACCTGTTTTTAAAAATTCCAATAAGATCGGTAAATGATCTGACTAGTATTTAAAATGTTACCCTATTTAATTCAATTGGTGAGGCAGTCTTATCTAAACCAGAAGGCCAGTGCTGGACTTAATAGAATAATTTCTCGGTTAGTTTAGTATTTAAAACTCTCTGACATAAAACTAATAATATTAAAAAGAGAAGATAAAATATTTTTCAAAAGAGGATAGGAATATTTTATGTAACCGAATGCATTATTTAAAAGCATTCTACAGGGAGCATTTAAGGCATTTTGGAAATAAAATGGTGAATCTTCTCCATGTTACCTATTGCTCTTATATAAAGGGAAATCCAAAAAGATATTTATAAAGTCAACGAACAATGCAAAATGCTTAAAAACCATTTCATCAGAACAGGGCTATGATGAGAAAATGAATAAGAAGGACTTAATGAGCAGTACAGAACAGCTATTTGCCTATTCATTTCTTAATTCCATAGACTTGAGAGTTTGAAAAACAAAGAAACACTTGCAGCAAATTCAAAGACATTAACTCCCAGTTATAAGTGAGTCATGGGATGTAAAGCACAGCTTAGGGAACATAGTCGATAATATTGTAGAAACTTTGTACAGTAACAGATGATAACTGGACTTACCATGGGGTGTGTCACAGTGTATATAAATACCGAATCACCGTGATGCACACTAATAGGGTCCTATGCCAGTTACGCAGCAATAAAAAACAACCAACCAAATAAATAAAATCCAGGCCGTGTAGCTCTAGCGATAAGCTAATCATCTGTGGAAAAAAATCACTAGTGTGTCCTGCATGAGAGCTGGCCAGGCTCACACGTCAAGGACCGAAACTGTCCTACACTAGCAATACGAACAACAAACTGCCTCGAAATCATTCAAAAATAAATATTTAAAGTTTGTGTAGACTGCCACAAAAGTTTCTAAAAGACGCCAAATCGAAGGCAAACCTGTTCAGGCTCGAGACGCTCAAAGGTGCAGCCACGCTGACGCTTCTCGTTCACGTCCCCGCTCCAAACCAGGTCCTGTCACAGCTTCCGCGTCACTCGCGCAACTCGGAAAGCGGGTTTTATCACGAACGTGGAAGAACCGATGCGCAAAATAAGCCCATCAGTTGGAGAGAAGGAGATTTTAGGAAAGGCATCAGAACGTGTTTCGCAGGATAGGACAAGTGTGGCAGCTGCATCAAATGGCTAAGCTAGAAACGTATTCAGCTGCGTAAGCATTTCGTCAGACGAAAAGGACCGTTTTTCAGATAAGCGGGGGGTGAAGAGAGTGAAAACGACCATGCTCAGACGGTTTTTGGAAAATGAGATCTCTTGGAGCATTCACAAAAATAAGCACCTGAAAAACGATCTTACACATTGTGATAAAGTGTAGGGTAATGTGTTTACGGTTTTAAGCAAACCCTTCGCAATGGGGCACGGACAGCGCGCACATCAAAAGCACAGACAGATGTGCGTGCGCGGTTCATACTCCTTAATTAAATCCCGCGGAACAGCAGAAACGCACCGAGATGCCGTGGGGAGGCACGCAGACAGCCCTACGGGGATCAGGGTGTGAGCGGAATAAATGCGGAACAGGTCACATGGCGGAAAAAGCCACACAGAAGGGAACGGGCACAGTACGAGGTGACGGGGGCATGGGAGAGCTCCGTTTCAATGTCCCGTCGTCAGCCAGAGCGTGTGTGCTGACGGGAATTTGAGCCAGTGACCTGAGGCAGGGGAGGGCGGGTAGCCCTGCAGGAGGAAGAGGGCCTTGGGCGGGCGTGGTGGGGCCGGAGATGGCCAGGCCTTGGCCGGGCGGCCGGTGGGGTTGGTGGACCATGGCAGAACGGCCTCCCAGTGTTTTAACGATCCACGTCCTTCATGGTCAGGCTATATTTATGTTGTAAGATTATGACACTAAAGATTGGACATTAGGCTGTGTGGCCCCTGGTCCACTTCTGCTGCTCTCTGGCTGATGGGACCCCAGGCCCATCGCTACAGGGCTTGTGTTTGTGTTCCTGGCAGGTCGGGGCCTGGCTTGGCCTTTCCGTGAATGCACGAATGAGCAAGATCGTGTAACATTTTCCACATTTTCCATACATCCAAGAACCAGCCTCTAGACTCCGTTAAGGTTTCAACGGGTCATTTCTCTGCCTGTCTGGGTACACTTACAGTGTGTTAAAACTTCCCATTCCTTTTTGGAGAGTTAGTTCAAAAATAGATTTATATTAATTGTAACCTTTTCTCCACAATGGAAATGAATATGGCAGCTTAAAAAGCAAATGAAAGTCACAGTGAATTTATGGAAACGAATTCAGAATGGAAAATCGATATATTTTAAGTAAGTCTGGATGCTGACAAATAGGTATCATGTTCTTTGGTCGATGCACAAAGACCACCAGTAAATAAAATTTCCTAACAGGATTTTCCAACATTAAAAGTTGTTAATTTGTTTCCTTAATGCAGACTATAAAAATATTATTTTTTTATGACGTTCCATTTGGTACACTTTTTATAAAAAAGATAAAGACATTAAATATCATAAATCATATAGTACTATAAGAAAATAACGTATTTATGAAAATGATAGATTTTTATTACATTTTAGATTTTCTGTCTATTCAGGGATAATATATATGTATTTAGGCTTGATTTTTAAAGTCATTTTAATTTTATTCTAGAATAACATTTATTCTACAATTAATATGTATAAACTCTCATCAGATACCTCTGATGAAGCTTTGGATGAAATGTTTAGAATGCGTTTTCTTCACCATAAATATTAAGATTATCAAGTGTAGAATTCAGACACAGTAAACTTTAACCGATTTTCTAACCTAAGTAAATCTTTTCAAACTCAGTCGAGACCAAATAGAGCTATTTTCCTCTCACAAGCTAATCTGAGCTAGCATTTTCAGCTCTGCTCAGCAGAGAGATTTGATAGCCACAGACATATTTTATAGCAGGTTTCGAACTAGGAAGGCGTGACTGCTGTCGGTGAGGCCAATGAGCACTCGTTCCTGTTTCATATTCTTGATTAATGCAAATAAGCATTCCGATAGAGATTAGCACTGCACTCTGAAGTAGGTGATTGACTACATCAATTGCAGTGAATTGTATGGTTTTGATATATATTTTTTCTTGAGATGGTAAGACGATATATTATAGTGCCTTTATAGAAGCTAAACTAATCATTACGTCTAATTTTTTAAAGAATATGTCGCACGTATTGGAAATTCTTGGGAAATTTTTTTAGATGTAACCTAAGTTAAACCGATCATTTCACAACTGGAAATGTGCCATTCACTGAATACTTAAGAAATATAATGTTTTGTGTTTATACAAATGTATACAATATACAATTTTTCACAATTCCTGTCAAAGTAAATTGCAAGTGATAAATTGATACAGAATAATTCTTTTTTTACCTGTGATAAAGAATCTTTTTAACTACATTTGGTATTCAGTATTATTTTATATTTGTTTCACGTGTACAGCATAGTGGTCAGACATATAATTTACAAAGTGATTCCTCCATGAGTCTAGGAGCCACCTGGCACTAGACACAGTTATTACAATATTATTGACTACATTTCCTGTGCTGTACTTTACATCCCATGACTATTTGGTAACTGCCAATTTGGACTTCTCAGTCCGTCTTTTCTCACCCGGCCCCCAGCCACCCCCATCTGGCAACCATCACTTTCTGTCCTCTGAACGTGTGATATTGTTCTCGATAATCAACATTATTGAGAATGCTTTATAATGCTCATCAGCAAAAAATATTAATAATTGATTTTATGTCAGAAACTAAAGCAGTATTCATACATAAACCATTGATCTCCTTCTATAAAATTTATTCATCCGACATATAATTACTGGATATTATTTTTAAACATTTCAATGGTTATTCGGGATAATTTGACAAATTTAAAATGGACATTTCAGAAATATAATATGGCCAATACTGGTTTTCATGGAACTTATGTTTATTGGGAAGAGACAAATAGGGAATGAAGCACTTATTTTATTGCAATTTTAAAAAGCGTTATTATTTAAAAGGTGAAGTAAAGCATAACAATGGGTTTATAATGGTAGCCTCATCTGTTAGGGATTGCAGGGACCGCTTTTCTCATGAGAGGACATAAAGTTGAGGTATCAATTAACCCAACGACGAGGGACGGGGAAGGACGGGGTTCTAGGTATCATTTCGTGCACTCGATGCTCCCAGAACCCGGCGTTCTGGAGCCCGCTCTCAACCACGCTGTCTCTGCACCCCGGTGAGCGCGAACGCGTCACTGTCACTGTCACGTACCATAAGAGGTGACGTTCACCAGCCACTCACGGGTTGGCACTGCCGCACAAAGCGAACACTGCAGCTGGTCCACGCTGAAAAGATGCCAGATTCGCGCCATGAGATCCTGACTCCTTCACACAGTGCATGCGCGCCGGGGACGGCCGCGGCCCAGGCCCCGCCCTCGGCCCAGGCCCCGCCCTCAGCCCAGGCCCCGCCCTCGTCTCCGGGAGCCTGGCACTCCAAAGAGAGGAAACC
>NW_006440645.1:1368024-1371653 GCF_000325575.1 Pteropus alecto | reverse complement strand
AGGGAATCCTCTGGGAGGCTCAGGGAGGCCTGTGCCCGCGCGCTGATGGGCGCGGAGGACGGGGCGGCAGCGCGGGGCGAGCAGGGGGCCATGGAGGTGAGGGGGGGAGTCACCTAGGGAGCCCAGGGTCCATCGAGGACTTTGCTTCCTCAGTGGACAGATCTTCTGTCCACTGGACACGTTTTTAATGAAATTAGAAAAGAGGCCTCGATGCCAATGAGGGGTTGAGAACATTGCTTTTCCTGGCTGTTTTCAATAACACGTAAGTGATATTTCAAAACACTAATAATTTATTCTAAACGATCTACAGTATAAGACACATTTTCAAAGAGTTTGCTTAAAAAAAAACAACAACAGTGTTTACTGCATAATTTACTCTTACACTGAAGTTGATTTTATGGGACTAAATGTTAAAAGTGCCATTTTACATCCATAAACACTTTACATCCATAAATAGGTTGTTTTTTTTTTTTTTTATGAGACATTCTTGTTAATATCTGCAAGATTAAATTCCTCATGCTGGATAATATATAAAATGCAAAAAAACAAAGCACAGAGATGTGATGTGGGGACGTCCAGTATATATGTACATTCAATTTTGCTTCACCAAAAATACTGTATTTAATTTGAAACAATTTACTAAACGTTGTATATCTTTTTATATAAATGTTTCCCAGTTTGTCTTATAAGGTCTAACTTTTTTGGAATTTGATGTTCTTACCGTGAACTCTAGGCGAATAAAGATTCCATTTTCGTAGGTGAACGCACAGGCGACCTCGGGCGACCTGGGTTTGCACCGTGGGCACACCGCGGCGCGGACTTTGTTTTCAGCAAATCCCTGTGCTGTTTTCGGCTGTGGTCGGGGGTCCGTGGGTGCAGAGGGCGGATGTGCGCCTTGGCCTTGACGTGAGAAGATGCCACAGACCCGGGCGGGGTTCTCTCTCGCGCAGTCCTGGAGGCTGCCCCGTGGAGGTGCAGGGGCCCGTGGCCTCCTGGGAGCCTCTCCTGGCGCGAGTCCCAAGCCCCGTGCAGGCTTTCCTCTGTGCACAGGTGGGGAGAGACGGGGCTCTGGGTCTCCGCGCCTATAAGGACACGGGTTTTGTGGGACCAGGGCCCCACGCCTGTGCTCTCAGCTGTCATTACCCCGGAAAGGCCCCGGTTCTAAATGCAGCTGAAATTGAGGTCAAGATTTCAACATGGGAATCCGCGGAGGGCGGACACCACGGACACCGTCAGGGAGAACCGCCAGTGACACGGGAGGCCTCGCCCCGCACACAGGACCCAGACGCCGGGCTCACCTTCCCCGCAGCAGGCTGTGCCGGCTGCTGCTCGCCTTGCTCAGACGCCAGGGTCCCACGAGCCCTCCTCTCTGCGCCAGCTTCGGGCTGGGGGCTTTCTGTGTTCCTTGGATTTGTTAGTAAGCATTTCCACACGCACACACACGCTCACACACTCACGCATACGCTCACACACACTCACACACACTCACGCGCCGCAGGTCCTGAAATCGAAGAAGTCCTTGCCAGTCATGGAACCCATCTCCACTCACAGCTGATGGGGGGACTTCTTCATTAACCTCGAAGTGTCAACATGTGTCCCCTCGTCCTACGTCCCTGATGAATTCCCGTCAATGGACTAAGCCTCCCCCTTAAGTTGGAACGTGGGTAGTCTCCCTTAACTTGTCTTTGAAACTCTGACACATAAAACCCACTAGTATAGCCCTGAGACCGGTGGGGACCAGACAGCACACAAGGGTTTGTCCGTTCTGCGTACTTACTTATCCTGAGATTCCCCTCCAGCCTCCAGAATAAAATTATTCAACAAAGTGCCCCCTTACAGCCATACCCCTCTGGCCGGCAGACGCCTGGGTCAGAGACTTTCAGAGCTGAAGACTGAAAGGGTCCAAAAGCACCTCGGAGGAGGCGAAGGACTTCCCAAGGTCACACTGAAGTTAGTTCCAGAAACGTCTTCTCAGTGAAATGTCTTTTTATATTTTTAAAAAGGGGAAAAGGTAGGGAGAGGGAGGGAGAGAGGAAAGGTAGGTAGGTTGTTAATAGTCCTGAAATATCACCTTAGAGGAATTAGATAAATTAACAAATATATTGTGATAAACTTCATTACTATTCAAAACCCAGTATTTCTCTTCTAGAAATTTTCTTATGAAAGATGGAGCCTCTTCCTGCCATTCTTTTCCACATTAAAAAAAATAGAACGATTCGATAATTTTATATTTATATACTCCGCAGAACCCTGCAGTCCACTCCAAAGGGATTTTGTAATCTCTTAACAAAAACTTGACGTGACAAGAGTTAATAATAAACTAAAACTCTGCCTGTCCACAGAAATTTCCATTTCGATTTCTCGGCGAATGGTTATATTCACTGTAAAATCCGCATAATGATATCAGCCTGGCCCAAGGCTGCATTTATTGGCGTCCACTAATTTTGTTTTAAAATTCTTCTTGTAATAGAATTAGATGCTAATGGTTTCCTGGAAAAATAGGTCACCATCATTAGATAAAACTTTCTTACCTTCCCTTTCCCTCCAGAGATTATTTTTCTATTTTTATCAGAAGAACGTGTGGTAAATTAAGATAACATAATATTAAGGTGTGTGCAATAAAGGACATATTAAAGAAACAGAAATAATCTGAGTAATGTGTCATGAAATAGTTTGTAAAAATTAAAGTACTGCATCAAATGCAATTAATGTAGGAACAATTGAAGATATTGAGTCCTGCATTTATTTGCTCAGAAAAATAACATTCACATTAATTGGCAGCATTCAGTTAAAAACGGGAAAACCACGAAGACTTTTTACAATGTCACCACTTTTCCTATTATTTTTGCTGTTCTGTGTATAGCTGTCACATAGTAAATATTTTCCTGGAGTTCGAGTATCTGTGCACTTCGAGCCAGACTCACCCTTTCCTTTCGATAGAGACCTAGGCGCAAGGAAATTCACCGCAAAGTAGAAATGGACATACCGAGCAAACAGAAACCATCTAATTTAACTTACTTAACCATTAGAAACTGTCAGCATTTGGAACATTTCTACGATAATTCATGCCAGAAGGTGGCACTACAAGACTCAACTTCAAATGCCTGTATTAATAAATTCATGAGATTATTCTATATTTGGATTGCCAAGTGCAGGGAAACGGCAATGCAAATGTGGGTGAAAATGACAAAGGTAATAGGAACATCTTAAGGTGGCGGGCAACACGGGAAATTCGAAATGCTGCGTTTTGGGCTTCGGATATGGCGCAGCGGGAATTAACGGTGCGTGCTCATTCTTACGGACCGATATGTATTTCTGAGCTACGCTTGAAACCTATATAATTTTATTAACCAATGTCACGCCAATAAATTTAATTTAAAATAATAGTCCAAATGCCAAGGGGAAGTATCACGCGTCCTTCCCAGCGAAGTGCCTTTTCGACATCATGGTCATAGAACTTGGGCTATTTCAGTTAGTTTTGTCACTTTAAAGGTATACAATGCCACAGTAAGAGAAAAGAAACGTCCAAGCTCCATCAATATTATCAATAGCACATCGATCCTTTCCATCGGTGTCTCTCAGAGGCGGGTAAGGCCCGTGGGCAGGAGCGGGAGCTCTCGCGTCAGAGG
>NW_006440645.1:1357415-1367868 GCF_000325575.1 Pteropus alecto | reverse complement strand
CTCTCTCCCTACCTTACTCCCCCCGCCCCTCCTTCCCTCTCTCTCTCAATTTAATTTCTCAGACGAAGTTTTGACAGAGTTACACTGGAACTTAGATAAGATACACGATTAAAGTCCTCAGAGGACCGTCAGCACGTTGTACGCATTCAGCAGCTATTGAGTCAATGATATTATTTCAGAGACAAGTTTTCCCTTCTGAAACGTATCTCCAAAGATGCCTTGTCTTAAATTCCCAAGTAATAAACCTCCTTGATTAGAAATCAGAGGAGATGTTATCTGATTAGCTTCTCCACACAGAAAACTACATTGATTTTTAACTTTTCCCCTAAACCGTCACAAATATAAAGATGTAATTATTTTAACCCACTGCTACAAAGAACATTTTGAAAACATTTATGCCTCAGCACCTACCTCTCTATAAAATAGACAAACAGGAAAATATATGAACGAAATAAATTTAAACGATAACAACGCTTATGAAATCAAAAACTCTACAGTTAGAGAAAGAGCAAATTTGGTAAAGTATGTTCTTCATAATGAGTTTCATATACAAGATAAGTAACGTGTTACTGAATTATGTCTATAACAAACAATATGTACACACACATATGCATATGTGTGTGTGTATGTATGTGTATGTATATATATATATATATATATATATATATATATATATATGCGATGCGTGGCTGCTGTGAATACAAACATGTTTATCTTTGGGCCACGAACATCAAAAGTTGAAACTCTAACACATCTGGTAAATACACTGTAGGGAGATACAGAACTCTGTTTCATCTGTATGTAAAAGTTGCAGCTGCTCTATACAATGGAAAGAATAAGGACACTTAGTTAATCACTATTTGCAAACAGCTGTCTGATCTCCAAGGTGTGTTCCTGACCCACTGCCTCTCATCTCGACCTGGAAGCTATTGCTCTATCTTCTTTTCCAAACGGATTCTTTTTTAAGGATCCGGTTCACAAAGAATGTGTTAGAACATCAGCTCTCCACCCTCGTCTCCATTTAATATGGAGATTTGAAAAGTCGCAGGCATTTTCTAGACAAGCCGCATGCAGAACTGAAAGGGGAGGAGAAAATGCATTGAGGCATTAAGTTAGATAATCGGACATCATACCCAACAGAATTAGTTGTAAGTCAGACTGAAAGAGCTGTTTTCATAGTATTAGTGCTTTGGTTCTTGTTTTTATTCCTTTCAATATGTGTTAAAATAACTTCCTCGCTCAACTCAAAATAAGAATTACCTCTACGTTTTCTTGTTAGAATTTTATAATTTTCGTTCTTACATTTGGGTTTCTGATGCGTTCTGAGTTAATTTTTGTGTGTGATGTGAGGTAAGAGTCTGACTTTAATCTTTGGCACGTGGCTCTTCGGTTGTCCCGGCACCATTTGTTGACAAGGCTGTTTGTTCTTCCTTCATCGAATAGTCTTGTAGCCTCGTTGAAAATCAATTGACCAAGGATGTGGGTTTATCTCTGAACTCTCAGGTCTGTTCCATTGATCTATATACCTGTCCTATCACACGCTCTTGATTACTCTTGCTTTGTAACGACTTTTGGAATCCGGAAATGTGATTCCTTCTTCCCTGTTCTTTTTGGGGAGGTTACTTTGGCTATTCCGGTTGCCTGGCATTTTCATGTGAATTTTAGAATAAGCTCATCAATTTTTCTAAAGAAGTCAGCTGGGATTCTGTGAGGGACTCCGTTTAATCTGTAGACAGTTTGGGGGGGCGGGGTTACCATTTTAACAATGTTGAGTCTTCTGATCCAGGAACGTGGAGTGTTTTTTCATTGCATAGATCTGCCTTCATTTCTTCCAACAATCTTTTGTGTTTTTCAGAGTACAAGTTTTATACCTTTTCGTTAAATTTATTCCTAAGAGTTTTATCCTTTTCGATGCTCTTGTGGACGTCATTGTTTTCTTAATTTCATTTTCAAATCGTTCACTGCCAATATATAAAAATACAGTGGGGTTTGTGTTAATCCTGTATCCTGGAACCTTGCTGAGTGACTGATTAGTTAGAAGAGTTTGCTGGTGGATTCCTTAGAGTTTTCTACATGCAAGATTACGTCATGTGTGACTAGAGATAGTTTTACTTCTTTCCTTCCAATATGCATACCTACATTTTGATTAAATTAATTATATATAGATAGTCAATTCTATAAGCCTTCTGACATTTATAAACTTATTTTATCTACGATTTAAAAATTAATTTTAATATTTTATACATTACTTTTTCATCAATTTTCGTTCATTTTGCCTTAGACATTTTTCTCCAGTTTGATATTTTAGCCAGGCTAGAGGGCCGATTATTGTTTTTGTGTTTTTCTATTTATAAATCTCTCATTCGTGATATATCTCGAGCCAGCCAATAAACCCTTCCTAATGACGCTGCAGTTTCTAGATATTTCTAGTATTTTAAAATTGCCTCTGACACCGTACCAATCCTGGTAACTCTATTTAAGAACAAAAATACGGCCATTGAATTTTAGCATGAACTTGTTGCATTTACTTCGAAATCACTTTCCAAATGTTTTACCATCAAAAACCTTAGGAATCTCGGAAACTTTTACTTTTTCTTGTCCTCACGTCTCACCTTGAGTGCCGATAAGTTGCATAGGAGACAAAATGTGATGCAGTAAAAAAACGTCCTCTAAATGGGGTACAGAGGCATATCACAGTCAGCAGGATGCAGCCCGCTCGCTCGGAGGGAGTTGCTGTCAGGACTGCGAGCAGCACTTCGTCACGCACGCCTCGTCTCGCGCTTTCCTCTTGAATTCCTCAGTCACTGAACCCTGCGATCCACCTTTCCTAAGCATCACATTCTCAAACCTATCGGTGCACTGTCCAGGAACTATTTTAAAGCCCGAAAAGTTTTGCTCTAGAAATTCTTACCGACAAAAGCAGAGCGGTAGTCATTTTTCTGTTTTCCTTTCTAAAGAGTGGGTTTTCAATAATATGACCTTTCCTCATTCTGCAATAGCTTTCATAGACCGTCGGATTCGTACAACATGAGTACACAGTTCCAATGACCAACATTTTAATTCGGATCCACTGCTTTGGGTCCGATGGGGAATGGACTCAGCATATGGTAGATCTTTTTTATCTACCGATTTGCTAAAAATTCTGATAAAATCCCAGTCGCGAGCTAAGAGAGTAGCCTCACAAAACTTTTAGTAAATCATTCCACATTTAAGACTTCCACTGGCCGCTAACGTTATCGAAATTCATTTATATGTCCCTGAGCTCGCATGTTCTTAGGGCACCTTGCGGCACACGGTGCGTACCCTGTTGGTGCCGTTATTTTTTCTAGTGCTGACGACAGCATTGCCGATGACCACCATCATCATTATCCCCCTCTTTCAGATCTGTGAGTTGGGGCTCAAGGATGAGGTCACAGAATCGGAGAGGGTCACTTACTGGGTGACACAGTTAGTGGCCACACGATTAGGATTCCAGGTCAGGCTGTCTGATTCCATGTCACGTGGCCATTATTGCAAACACTCTGACTACAATTATTTTCTAATGTGAGCCTGTAAAAAATATATATGTTTACTATTTCTATCTCTGATTTTCGAATAAGGAAGTGAAGTCCAAAGCATTCCCTTTGTCTAAGTGGCTACTTCGCACTCAGCATTTCTAGGATTTGTGGGGAATGTAAGAGAAGAAATTGTATACACACGTGTGCAAATAATATTGGCTTCAAAAGAAATTAGTGAGAAAAGAATTCTGAAACAGTTAACTTATGGTTTAAAAATACTGTGTACTTCAGAGAGGGAAAGGCACGCGCTGGTCTGGACAAGGCTCTGTGGGTGGCGGGGGGAGGACCCCCGGGGACAAGCGACAACGGCCGCGAGCAGCGGGGGTCAGACCCTGGCACACAGAGGGGCGAGCACACCTGAGGGCCGCTTGCTGTGGGCGACAGCGAGCACCGGCCAGTGTCGCCGCCGCGGTGCAGCAGTCCCGTGACGCCGGGCGGAGCAGGTTTAGCTAGTGAGGCCGTGGGGTGACTCACACGTGTTGCTATGGGAACAGACGTCAGGCTGGCGCGCAGCGGGCGTGGGCAACACTCGCGTGTTCGTTCAGCGCGCGCTTGACGCCAGGTCCACGAGCAGAAGCGGCTTCGTGGGGAGGACAGCGCTGGGCAGCGGCGCGCGCCGCGGGGACCAGCTCTGGGCACCGTGGCCCGCAGCGGCAGAGCGAGCGCCCACGCCGGCCGGTACCCGATGGTACCTAGTCGTCAGGGTGACAGGTTTCGGGCCCCTGTCCCAGAGAGACAGCTCAGAGAACAGGCTGCGCATTGCCTCGCGTCCCCAGCCAGGCCACTGTCCTGGTCAGGCCACGTCCGCAAGGTGGTGTGGAATGGTCCGAGCCGCACAGTCAAAAAGATGTTGCATGCTAGAGCATCAAAATTATGAGGATTCGCTAATATTTTTTAATTTAAGAAACGTCGTCTCTCATGACCCGCTGACACTGGGCACCTCTCGACCCTTCCGGCACAATCCGATTCTTTAAAAAGAAAATATTTTCCTAATATATGCAAAAATAGAACAGTCTAATGAAACAGTTAAGACTTTTGTCGTGTTTATTTATTCACCACTGTTTACGTGACTGGTTTGAAAACAAGTATCCCTTGTTATGTAATTTTATTCCTATACACCTCTGTATTCATTTCTATAAAATCTGCTTGTTTCCTTACGATCGACATTTTTACTTTTATAAATTACCAAAATAATAGTAATATATGGTAATGACATTTGGACATATGTTTTGTGGAGCAGTTTGAAGAGGGCACAGACCTAAGATTTATAAGTACCACTGGGTACTTGCTGATGATAAGATTGGAAAGTTGAAAACTTCCAAGCGGTTTGTAACTAAGGATGGGTTAAACCGGCAAGTCTTATCATCCAACCCAGATATATTTGAGCATTATATTTCAACTGAATATGTTGATGCATATTCGTTTTAATGGGAGAAATCTGTAATACACATCAAAAATGTAAAAATTTAAACTCATTTTTCCAAGGTTTAAGAGAAGGTAATCCGGAGGCAGACACAAATAGTGAGTTTAAGGGGAGGATGTACCTGAAGTCCGTCTGTCCCTCAGACACATGCGATTCCTCGCCCCTTTACCATTGCTTCTGTTTTTCTGTGTGCACGGCATGTAAACACCGAGGTTTGTCCCATAAATATGTGCCTTCGAACTGAAAAAAGAACATTTAAAATTGTCAAAATATAAATATGATATTTTTTCCATATAAACTAACATAATATAAACATAGCAAACTTTTAGGAGAAAAAACTCATCGTGGACAATGAAAAATACTAAATATGTTCATAAAAACTTACCGGAAATATAGCCCTTTAAAGTTTTAAAAAATCACATTAGTCTTAATGTGATTATTTCTCTGCACATTAAACTTTTTATTCATTAATACATATTTTAATTTCACATTCAAAACAAGAAATACCGAGGCCGTGTAGCTTCCACAGCATTCATTCTCCATCCCTGAGTTGTCACGCCCTGGGTGCTTTGCGACCTGGGGGGACTCTGAGAACACCTCGTCGGCGACGACAGGCTTGGGAGAGCGTCATCCACGCGTCTTTTGAACAGCCGCCCCTGATCACAAACGGGAAAGCGTGTGCCTGGGACCCAGGCGGAGCTGAGCTCTTTGTAGAGCATCGTGGTGTGGAGTTGGCCCAGAGGGTGGCGGGCCTGAAGGGGAAGCGCCTCGAAATGCAGCTTACGTTTCTCCAGGGGCCCGGGCCGGTGTGTGTCTCAGCGAGGTCGCTGCTGGGTGCCGGGGTCTTTAGCACTTGGTTACTTTCTGCTGAACGAGGTCGATGCTACCGACCGCTAAGCCCTCGTCATTCTCAGGAAGAGAGAAGGGAGGAGCGGGGGCCGCCAGCCCTTCCTCAGACCGGCCGGTGACTTCCCAATATCTGTCTGACTGCTTGTTTTTGCAAAGGGACGCCAAGAAATAGGAGTCGTTTTTTTTAAAGCCAAATATAGTCCTGCCTTTGTCGATACATTTTTTTGTTGTTGTTACTGATGAAAAGGGAGAGATGGGATTTTTCAGCAGACCATGAATGAGCAGTCTGCCTCGTTTCTCACATAAAGGAGTAAATGCCCAGGGATAGAAATTACTTGAAAACTTTGAGAAGTAACATCTGAATTAATTGATATAGTTGAAAAATTCTTTTCAAACTTACTCGCATTAACTTTTTCAGTATTTCTTGAATGTAAAAATTGAGATTTTAATGATACATAATGTATCATTCTACATGGGCCATAATAATAAGAAATGTTCATTTCAATTCAAATCAGAATAATAGGCCCTTGAATAATGAGCATGACATATTTGAAATAATCTTTTATAAAAAGACTTTATGTAATCAGTAGTAATTTTAGGAAAATAATTGCATCTATGCCCCTTACAAGGAAATGTTGATGTAGCCTTTAATATTTGGGTTTAAATGTTGTTTCCAAGGAAATAATGTGAAAAGAACATATTTTCTTCTAAAATCACTATAATTATTTAAATTGCCATACTGGCATTTATTTTTATATTTTTATGTTCCATATCTAAGTTTGATGAACTGGACCAAAGAAACATAATCGAGTTGCATACGTTTTGGCAAAGGTTTGCCAACTTACTTGTGTTAGGCTTTTTATAGAACTTACTTTTTTAATGAAAGCTTTTATTACCGAAATGCCTTTAATATCATTCCTACCCTTTCTAATTCTCTTAGAACTCGCTCAGTGTAAATACGAAGCTTCTTCTTAAACATTAGACTCTTCCGGGCGACACTTTCAGCACGTCTAATCATCCAGTTGTGTGAGACTCTGCACCGGGATGGCGCAGGCCACCCCTCACCCACATCCGGGTCCCGTCCTGTCTTCTGGGACCACGGTCACCCTCACAGCTGTGAGGAAACAAGGGACTTGGAACGTTTGGGGAGGGCGGGACTTGCCAGATGAGCAGTGAGAGAAAAAGGAAGAAAAGGCAGACAGCAAGGGAAGAACGGGAAAGTTTCAAGTTCAAAGGTACCAATTTTACCCGCTTTGCGGCTCCCATTAATCCGTTCACCCATTTCAGTAAGTTTTTGTGATGTCTTCAATGTTAATCGAACTTGGTGGTGAACATCGATCAACTCAACTTTCCCTGTTGGAAAATGAAATCCGAAGGGGAAAGACACTGTCAGAATATTTTTATTTTTGCTTCTTGGCCTAACACACGGCCATTATTATGCACAACTAAGCCGAGTACCTGATGAGGCCACAGAGCCGCAGAGAATTAAACAACACAGCCCGAAACGCTGCTGCAAATAGTTGACTTATTACTCGGGCGATGAGAGAAAAGCAACGACCGAAAGCGTTATAGGGGATAGGCCGAACACCCGTTCTCTTGGGGTCCCCCTGGAAGGCGTTCGTGAGGCCGCGTCAGCTCCCACGGCTGTCCAGAGCAGCTGCTCGCAGCCACTGCCTGGCTCCTGCACCTTCGAGTTCATCTGCGCGGCCAGTCAATGCCCCGTTGCTATGGCAACCACGCATTCTGCCGGCCTGAGGACTGGCTAGTCCCATCCCGAATCCAAGGCTGGGCTTCTGATTCCTCCCCTCCTCGCTTTTCAGTCCTGGCTGCAGCTGTTTGGTTCCAACCTCTAGCTGATAATTTCAAGCATGTTCTCATTTCAGCTTTTTCAGTGAAGATGCTATGTGTCAAGAGCCTGCTGCTCAAAGCCAGTCATTCACAGAAGACTAACTGGGACAAGTCCGCAGAGTGCCCACGCTTCTAGCGTCTCTGACGATTTTTCGCGCTGCCGCCGGGCCTCAGTTTGGCTTTAGATGCGAATGACATTTTCTCCGTGTTTTGAGTGCGCATCGGCTGCCTCCCCTTCAGCACCGCCCGCCGGGGCCCAAGGGCCCGAGGGATCACCGATGGCCGGCCTCAGCCTAACAGAAAAGCAAATGCTTGAAAATAGAACAGAACAAAAGCATTTCTTTGGCAAATCACAAATTTAAGTAGTGTTTGACTCTTAATTTTTACCAAGCTGTAGAAATACAGGGATTTCTGCTGACTTAGAGCCCTTTGCTATTTTATGTGGTAGATATAAATGCTGACCAGATTTAAATATTCAGAGAAACTCCCTTGGGAATTTATGGTTATTTTTCTTATATAAATAGCCTTCAGTCTACTTGATAAAAGGGTCTTTTTTATTTTCTCGCTATTTTTGGAAGTTACTTTGGCTCATTGATTGTCCGGAGAGAGAAAAATTGTGTTAGTGTTTACAAGTATTAAAATATAATAATTTTAAAATAAAGTTAGGTCGTATTCTGTTACTCAATGCATCCGGCTTTACAAGAGAACGAGTATTATTTTAAAAGCAATAGCAAGTGAAAATGGCTTGCAGTCACCATCCTTTACTTACAGGACTTCTAGATGAACTGTTCGCTCTCGAAGAAAATAAGTGTGACGATCAAAATGACCTAAGAAATTTTAGATAATGTTGGCTCTCAGATGTTCGGATGTCTACACCAGTATTCCGTCTGTGGTTTTAAATGAGATGACTACTTCCATGGCAAAAATGCCTCAAAAACTTCTACCCAGAGAAAACAAAAAGAAGTGTTGTTTGGGGGGATTTTATGCAGGTGGAAATATTGAAGTAAGTCATACCTTCTTTTGAGGGCATTGTAGTTACATAAAACTCATTAATGTATATTTAGCAATGGGAAGATATATATACACACACACATATATACATATGTGCATATATACGTGTGTGTATATACACCTTTTCATGTCTCAGTTATTGGATATCTAAAGAAATGTACTATTTATGTTTATCACACGCAGAAATTAGACTGGAGGTGGTGCAACGCTCCTTATTAAGTGTTCGGTCTCCAGCAGAGCAGTGTTTCAGGCAACCATTACTTGGTTAGTGTGAGCACCACGTGCTGGGCGCGGTCCGCCTTCAGCGAGGGACACACTGTGACAGCGCTTCTCAACCGGGGCCGAATATTAGAACTGCTTAGGGAACTTTTAAAGGTCCCCATGCCACTTAAACCTCTGTGTCGGGTGAGTTCCCCAGGGGAAGTGTTTAGGCTTCCCTGGTGACCAGAAGGAGTGTCCCGCCTGTAGCAAAGTGAGCTAAGTGTGTCATCGCGCGGGTCTCTCTGCTCCGTCTCGGGAGACGGCACATAAGCCACCTCGCCTGCCAGTCCCGTCTTCAGGGCACCCTAAAACGAGAGCAGGGGTGTAAAATGCATCAGCCGTTCTGTCTCATTCTTCAATTCTACCTCCTTTCTGGAGATTTACAAATGACTTTAACCTTCAAGGCCTTTTAACTTCTCTGACATCTTAAACAACTTCATTTTCTCAACAAACACTAAGTAAGTTTTTACGGAAACACACTGCACAGCAAGTATTCGTTTTTTACACCCCGATGTCATCCTTTAAATTGAATGCCTAACATCTCCAACAAGAGCGTCACCACTTGTGGGGGGCGCGGGTCAGCGTTCCTCACGCCCGTGCGCAGCGCCGTGTTTTGGGGTGATGGGGATGGCGGTGGAGCAGCAGGCGCCCCGGCTTTGCTGTGGCGGCGTCTCAGACGAAGCGGTTTCTGTGAACCACGGTTATCCTGGCTATAAAACGTAAGTGATAAGCAACTTCGCGGGACAGCCGTGCGGGTTACCGGAGATCCCGAGCGGGAGGCGCCTGCCGTAGATCCGAGCGCGAAAGGCACGCGTTCGTCCACCGTCCACTACGCAGGTTCCTCCCTCCCGGTGTCCGTCAGATGCTGAGAGCACCACGGCGAGTGCAGGTGCGCCGAATCTCCGCCCTGCTGCGTGAGGGACCGACGACAGCAAGAGGGACAGACACATTCACGAAGAGAGAAGCGAGGACGAGGAATCCATAGGGACAGAGGGGGCCGAACGAGACAGGCTGGTTAGTGAAGGGCTTTTGGAAAACAGGAGGTTTCAGCAAACGGAATGAAGCAAAGAAGAACTGGACACGTGCGTCTCTGAGAAGACTTGTTCAAGGAAGGAGGACGAGATGACGCAAAGTCCCTGCCATTTGGATGAAATCCACATTTTCAAGGAAAAACGAGGAGCTCGCTGAGGCCGAGGCGCGTTGAGGGAGGCGCAGGCTGGCAGGAAGTGAGAGTAACGAGGTCGCCAAGGGTAGATTATACGAAGTTATAATAAATAGATGTGGTAGATGGCATGTCCCCAAAGTTGTCCCCATCCCGATCCCCAGACCCCGTGAATATTTTGTGTTATGTGGTGTGGGGAAACAAACAGTTCAGGTCGGGTTCAGGTTACTCATCAGATGACAACGAGCTACGACTGGCCTGGCCTCGTGAGTGGCCCGAGGTAGTGACAGGGTCTGTGAGCGGGGAAGAGGCGGGCGGAAGGTCAGCGCCAGCGACGCAGCG
>NW_006440645.1:1335988-1357363 GCF_000325575.1 Pteropus alecto | reverse complement strand
GGTCTGTGAGCGGGGAAGAGGCGGGCGTAAGGTCGGCCCCAGCGACGCAGCGTGAAAACGACGTGCCCGGCCACTGCCGGCCGCGGAGGTGGGCGGTGGGAGGTGGGAGGAGGCCACCGGCCGAGGAACACATCGCCCCCGGGAGCTGGAAAAGGCAACGCAACGGGTCGTCCCCGAGAGCCCCTCAGCCCGCGGACGCCTGGACGTTGGTCCCCCGCTTCGGGGGCTCAGGAACTCCACGCGGCATCGTCAGTCTGCGGCGGTTTAAGCTGCTCAGTGCGTGACGATTTGTTACGGCGACAACAGAAAACTCACACGGCATGACGAAGACGACCTTGGCCAGTCCAGAGAACAGAGTGACGCTCCAGAAGGAGAGTGACGAGTAGGGAGCAGGCGTGGGGGGGTGGGGCGGGGACCAGTCCGGGGGCCACTGCCCTGGGCCAGGCGACAGGGGCCGGGCGCCTGACCAACGGTGGGGAGGGGCCGGATTCAGGATGTAGCTGGAGGACAACAGAGACGTTCTTTGCTGATGGATTTCAGGCGAGGCGTGTGACAATGAGCAGTGTAGACACAGCCACACGGCTTGCCTGGATCCGCGGGGTGGATGGCGAGGCCGTTCGCCCAGACGCATTTGGTCGGAACTTTCCCATTGCACACAGGACACCTGAACCTACACGGCGCGGTGAGCGCTCCGTAAACGTTTAATGAAAACAAGACTCCAATGATGGTGACCGTGACGATGGCAGCGGTAATGATGCAAAATGATCAAGTCGATGACGGAAAACCGGTCAGAAGACAGGCAGACCTTGACGGGCCTCTCCTGGACATTATGAACAAGCCTGTTAAAAGCCGCGGCTCGATTTGCCCCTGAACTTTTTTTGTTAGAATTCTAGTGAGTCAGCTGCAGAGGGACGAAAGCAGGACGTATCACTAGACGTTCATTTCTGCGGTCTTTCCTGCAAGTCTATTATGCCACCGCAGCCCGTAGAACACGCTCGCATCTAAACCTTGCCGGCATCTAATGCTGGAAGGTGTTGTCCATTAGGGTGGAACGTTACTTTGTTTACTGCGATGTCCTTATCACCAAGAAGAGCACATTGCAATAAAGTTCTCACTGAAGATGTGTTGATAAAAGGACCAAGTGCATGTGTTTGTTTAATCTTCGCGTCCTCAGCATCGCCTGAATAATGCAGCTCCCAGAGTGATTCGATTCACCGGAACGTCCGATAAATTATATTTGGTTTACATTCTGCATGGGTAATACCAGAAAGGCTTATGAGGACCACATAGATCAAATTCAAGGCCCGAAATTCAGACTTTATTAAAAAGGAAATTACTTCTCTGTGGTATGATATATTTTAGGCGTGCCACACAAAAATAATAAAATAAGCCTTGGATTCAATGTTGTGCTTATTAATAGACCCGTAATCTTTTATCTCTAATCTCACATAAAGAAACATATGGTTAAACAAATACTGCATTACTTTCCCTTGAATAATTGCAGAGAACAAACGATCAGATATTTAGGTATGCAGAACATAATCAATATTCCGTTAGTAATCGTTAGAGGTATAATGCTCACTAATCATCCATGTTCTCGCTTCCCACATTCGTAACCTGAAAAAGAGTTGCAGCCAGAACCACCAAATAGAGTACTTTTCAAAATATGACATTTTGAATATTAAAAAAAATTCCATTAACAAACACACCATATTTAATATGAAAATGGGAAGAACGTGTTGAACAAGTTGAATAAGCGACTAATTTTAAATCATAGTTGAATTTAGATGCCTAATTTTAATTTTTTAGTTACTTATATTTACAACTATCCAGAAGTCACTTATTATTGGAAATACTTATTTTCCAGTTATTAGTGAAACTTCAAAATCAATGTGTAACCAATCTCAAATTGCATGTGATTGAAATGAATTTAAATTGTAACAAACTATCACTTATTTGTGTGCCAAGCAAAGCAAGCGAAACTGTCCACCTAAATAAATGTGTTGGCATTTCTGCTGCTGAACGGTTTTTGCTGCTAAGCTTGCACAAAAGCTCAATTAAGAAATTTTTAAATGATTCAATAATAATATTGAATTTAAAAGAAAAACAATATATTAATTTGAAAATCTTACTGAGGTAATATAGAATGCTACAAATCTTTAGAAATTAAGAATATAAATTAATACATGTGATTGAATTTGCTGTTTATGCACACATGTAAGTATATTAAAAAATTATGACCACTCCAGAAATGGTGGGATATCATGCGATTAGAATAGGTAGCCTATTGAAAGCCCGTATTTTTTATTGATAATATAGGACTGGGAGTTGTCCACTTGAGCATTATACTTTTGCTACCGCTCCGCTCATCATAAATCTAAGATAAAACCTGAACTGTGTGGGAATATCGAAAGCAGTCTTTAGAAATGTATTATAATCTTCAGTGTCTGCGTCAGCTTGGCATGCCGTACACACTACCGCAGACGGAGGGTTAAAGGACAGAAATTTATGTTCTCTCGGTTATGGAGGCTGGGAGTTCAAGATCACGGTTCCAGAGAGGTCAGGTCTTGGTGAGATCGCTCTCCCTGGCTTGCAGACAGTCAGTCACCTTCTCACTATGTCCTCTCATGGCTTTTCCTTGGTGAATGACTGTGGAGAGAGAGCAAACACTCTCGTGTCTCTTATGAGGACACTAAACCTATCAGATCCCAGCCCCCACTTCATGACCTCACTTAACCTAATTACCTTCCCTTAGTTCCTGTCTCCAAATACAGTTACCACAGGGGTCAGACTTCAACATATGAGTTACAGGGAGACAAGCTCAGTCCACAGCATTTAGGAATAGTAATGATGGCAGCTAACCTTTATGTAGCACTATATGCAGCACATTCTTCTAAGTCTCTCAGCCCTACAGATCAGATATCATCATCACCATCACCATCACCATTATCACCATCACCATCACCATTATTATAATCATCATCGCCATCACCATCATCACCATCATCATCATCATCACCATCACCATTATCACCATCACCATCACCACCACCACCGTCATCACCATCACCATCACCCTTATTGCCACCACCGCCATCATCGCCATCACCATCATCACCATCACCATCACCATCATCACCACCACGCCCATCACCATCACCATTATTATAATCATCATCGCCATCACCATCATCACCATCATCATCATCATCACCATCACCATTATCACCATCACCATCACCACCACCACCGTCATCACCATCACCATCACCCTTATTGCCACCACCGCCATCATCGCCATCACCATCATCACCATCATCATCATCATCATCATCACCACCATCACCATCACCATTTTAAATGTCAAAAAAAAAGACCAAAAGACGCTAAGAAACATGTCCAAGTTTACACATCCCACGCATGATGAAATCTGGAACTAAAAGAGTCTGTCTGACTGAGGCAGTTTGTGATCTGAGTCACTGTCTAATACTGTCTATAAGGGAAATATTGAAAAAAAAAGAGAAGAAAAAACTAATTAGAATATTAATCAAGAGATTATCATTTCTCAGGGCATGGAGAGTCTCAGAATCTCAGATTTTAGTCATAAATATGACAGTTCAGTGATTTTAAAATTATTCCAATATTAAAATTATAATGTGGATGTTGATTAGATACATTAACATCCAAAAATTTTATGTGATAAGATTTAAAAAGCTCAAAACTACGTAAGATTCACTAAGTCTTTTGATTTTACTACTGTGTATTCTCGCTATTTAACTAAATTTATGCAATTTCTGCTTTATCTATGCTATATACTTCACCTATTGATTTATTATGTGTATCTTTTTCTTAATTTTTTATGGTTTCCTCACACATTATAATAAACATTTTAAATGCGTTTTCTATCAAATAATATTACAATATTTTCTGTACAGTATAAAAGCCTTATAATGATATATTTTCAATTCCCATCAATTCTTTGTGCCATTGTATTCATATATTTCACTCATATATGTTATATACACACAATAATTTTTTTTCTCTCAGTGCTTTAATAAGTTATCCTTTAGAGGAATAAAAAATTTATGCTTAACCTTCATTCCATATTTGACACTTCATTTTTTTGAGTAGTTCTACCTTTCTGACTGCATTGAATTCTTTCTACCTGAAGAAATTCTTTTAACATTTCCTGTAGAACAGGTCTTCAAAAGCCCCATTTTTGATGAATATTTCCATTGGTCATAGAATTCTCAGTTGATAGATTTTTGAGTTTTTTTTTTTTTCTTTTAGTGCTTTAGAAGTATCACTCTCATTTTCTTGCTTCCGTGATTTCTGATATAAAAGTTGCTGTCGTGGTCATCTTTATTCCTTTTGAGATGATGTGCATTTTTCTGTCTGCCCTCAAGATTTACTCTTTGCTTTCCTTACGTTTTTCTCAATTGAAATGATATGTATCGGTTTAGGTTCTTGTTTTGTTTTGCTTTGATTTGATTTTGCTATTTATCCTGTTTGATGTTCTCCGAGCTTCTTCTTCTTTAAATCGGCATCTGTCCGTAAAAAGTTGTCAGCCATTATTTCTGTGAATACATCCTTCCCATTTTTGTCTTCCTGCTTTCTGAAATTTCAGTTATGTGTGTCAGACCGCTTGCTATGGTTACATCGTTGTTGCATATTCTGTACTTATTTTCCATCTTTTTTTTTTCTCAACTCAGTTTGAATCATTTCTAGTAACCTCTTTTTGAGCTTACTTATTCTCTCCTTCAGTGTTGATAAGCTCATCAAAGGTACTTTTAAGCTCTATTACTGTGTCTTTGATTTCTAACATCTTGGTTTGATATTTTCTCTTAGTTTCTATCTCTCTGCTGAAATCACCTATCTGATCTTGCAGGTTGTCTACTTTGTCCATTGTACCCTGTACACATTTATTTTACTTATTTTAAATTATCTGCCTGATAGTTCTAATATCTGTCTATGTCTGAGCCTGGGTCTAATTAGTCTTTTTTCTCTTCTGATTTTAATTTTTTTTTTTTTTACTCTTTCACGTCTTGTAAATTTTGGTTAAAAGCTAGACATCTTGTATAGAATAGGAAGAAACGGAGACAAGTATTATTACTAGGCATAGAGATGAGTACGTCGTTTCTGGCGAGTCTTTAGTGTGTGTTTTAGTGTTTATGCAGTCAGAACTTTATGCTGTCTGATTCAGCTTATATCTTCCCATTTAACTCTAGGTTTTCCCTCTGTGGTTCTTACCCGAGAAACTCTGTCACTTGCAACTATCCCAAATACGTTCTGATTTTATTTCTACCTGCTGTGCGTTAGCATGTTTGCAGGTGTGAGGTAGGGAGGGCATTCTCTGACGTTTTGATTCCCCCTCAGTCCTAAGCACGTCCTGTGAACCAGAGTCTTCGATTTTAGCCTTCATGAGCATACGGATTTTCAGTAGTGGCCGAGGTTCTGCTCCCCACCCCAGCGGTACCCACCAGTGCCCCCAGGCTCCCAACTTCCTCGCCCTTCCTCCTGTGCAAAGGCCGCTGCTCTGTGAGCAGAAGGAGGATGCTTCTGGCTTTGCTCAGACAGAGGCTGCACTTTCTCTCCCCAGCGCCCCAGGAAAAGCTTTTTCAGGATTCTCACTCATATTTCCTGTGAGTCTCTTGGGGTTCGTGAAGAAAAGCTTTCAAGATGGTGCAAACTTTCCTATTTCTGTGACTCCCAGGAGATGCATGTGCTCGGCGAGCCCACACTCAGTCTGTAGCAATTTTTAAAAACGTTTCCAGCTAAATCTCACTTATATCACACCCAGTAGGCTCCGCCCCAGGCAGACGAATGCTCGAGACCTTTTTCTCCCCATAGGTGCCGGTCTCCCCGCAGATTTAAAGTTAGCTTTTTATCTCATGACTTCAGTTCTGTGACGAGGTTGGGGACAGCCTGTGTGTCGTTTTCCTTATCGTGTGGAGCGACCCTCCCAGCTCTCTACAGCTGTGGGATGAAACTGCCTGTCCCTCCTGAGACCTTCAATTTCGTTCTGTTCAACCAGCACCTTAAGCATTAAGAAATATTCAGAATTTCTTCCTCACTTTAAAAGACCAGATTTGGTAGCAACACATCCTCAAGTTTTGCATAGATTATTGTCGGCTAAGGGTGTGGAAGTCTCCCATTGCAAAGTGCTGGTCTCACGATGTTTCCTACAACCAGGAAGACCTGCAGGTGATGCCCACGAAAAGACTTAGGTCATGTCGCTGTGAGTGCTAAAAAAGCTCACGTAGGTGGAGTGCAGAGGATAACGCCGGTCAGTTCAGGGAGGGAGTCGGTTAATTTTCTTTTCTCTTCAGAATAATCTCCATTTGGGGGATTTTCATATTTCAGTTAATTTTGTATTGGATTGTAAGTGATGAAAGTTCTAGAGTCTGTGGTTTTCTTTCTGGTAAGTGTTGTTTGTTTTGTCTTAGCCGATTGGACTTGGTTAGACTTGATGGTGAAATCTGTTTGCGCTTTTCCCCCCAGCTTTACCAATAAATACTTAAGGAATGGAAAGTGATGTTTTGCTATGTGTATACATTGTGAAATGATTGCCAGCGCTGGCAGAATCAAGCCAGAAAACACATCCAGCACCTCACGTATTTGCCTTTTTTTAGTGAGAACAATTAAGGTTTCCGTTTTAGCAAATGTCTAGTGCACAGAACATTATTACCATCCTCAGACACCCTACTGTACTTTATGTCTCTAGGACTTATTCAGCCCACTCAGATGAGACTCTGTACCCTGTGACCAGCATCTCCCCATTTCCCCTACACCCCGGTCACATAACCGCCATGCCCGCCTCTGCTGCTAAGAACTTGGCTTTTTAGTTTCCACATAAAAGTGAGATCATACAGTATCTGTCTTTCTGTGTCTGGCTCATTTCTCTTAGCATAAAGTCCTCTGGGTTCATCCGAGTTGTCACAAATGACGAGATGTCCTCCTTTTCCAAGGTGAATATATTCCATCGTCTATATTCCACAATTCTGTTAGCAGATCATCTGACAACAGACACTCGGGTTGTTTCTGTATCCTGGCCAGTGCAATTAGCGCTGCCATGAGCATTGTTTAGATTATCAGTTTGAGATACCGATTTCATTCCCTTTAGCCGTATATCCAGAACTAGGTCGATGAATCCTATTTTTCATCTTTGAGAAACCTCCGTACTGTTTTTCACGGTGGCCGCACCAATTTACATTCCCACCCACAGCGAACGAGGGTTCCCTTTTCTCCACGTCCTCACCAATACTTGCTGTCTTTTTGATGATAGCCATTCTGACGGGTGTGGGTTGATATCTCAGTGTGGTTTTAATCTGCATTTCACCAGCGATTAATGGTCGAGTACAATGTGTATCCATTGGCCATTCGTATGTTTTCTTTTGAGAAATATCTATTCGGGTCCTTTGCCCATGTTTCAATCGGGTTGTTTGTTTTCTTGCGTTTGAGTTGTTTAACTCCCACACGTGTTTCGGATGTCTCCCACTTGTCTTTTTGTTTTTGTCGACTTTGCTTTTGGCATTATGACCAAACGAATCACTGCCAAAACTAATGACAAGAATTTTTTTTTCTCTATATGTTATAGTTATCGGTCTGATGTTTAAGTCAATCTATTCTGAGTTGACTTTTGTATGTGGTATGAGGGAAGGGGCCAATTTTATTCTTCTGCTAATGCTATTGTTTTCCCAACACCATTATTGAAAAGACTATTTTTTTCTTCATTTTCTTTTCTTGGCATTTTTGTCGAAGACCAGTTGACTGTGAACGCGCGGATTTGTTTCAGAGCTCTCTCTTCTGCTCCATTGTTTCCCCGCCGCTGCCATACTGTTTTTATGACCGTATTTTTGCAGCGTATTTTGGAATCAGTCGGCGTAATGCCTCTGCACTTGTTCTCCTTGTCGAGATTAATTGGCCATTGGGGTCTTTTGTGGTTTCATGTGAATTTTAGAATTGCTTTTTTAAATTTCTGTGCAAATGTCATCGGAAGTTTGATAGGGATTGCACTGAATCCGTAGATCACTTTGGGTAGAATGGGCATTTTAACAATACTGATTCTTCCTGTCCATGAACGTAGGGTATGTTCTGTTTATCCACGTCTGCTTCCATTTGTGTCATTGATGTCTTATTTCAGTGTGCAGAGTTGTTGCCTCCTCGATTAAATGTGTTCCTGAGTCTTTTACTATTTTCAATACTGTTATAAATGATATCGCTTATTTTAATTTTTTTTTCAGATAGTTTATTGCTAGTGTATAAAAAGGCAACTGATTTTTGTATGTTGATTTGGTGTCTTTCAATTTTACCGAATTCATTTATTCTAATGATTTTTCGGTGGAGTCTTTAGGGTTTTCGATATACGAGATCATGCCATCGGCAAATAGACAATTTTACTTCTTCTTTTCTGATTTTGATGTTTTTTATTTCTTCGTCTTCCATATTTGCCCTCTGTACTGTGTTGAACAGAGGTGGTGAAAGCAGGCACCTTGCTCCCAACCTTAGAGGAAAATCTTTTCGTTTTCTACTGTTGAGTACTGTGGGATAGTCGTATTTGGCCTTTATTACATTGAGATTCATTCTATCTGTACGTGATTTGAGATTCTTTATCATGAAAGGATACTGTATTTTGTCAAATGCTTTTTCTGCATCTATTGAGATGAACATATGATTTATAGCTTTCATTTGGTTAATGGGGTGTGTCACAGGTATATGTTGCATATGTCGAACTGTCCTCACACCCCAGGAATAAATCCCACTTGATCATGGTGTACGATCCTTTTAATGGGCTGTTGAATCTGCTTTGCTAGACTTTTGTTGAGGATTCTTACATATATGGTCGTCAGGGATATTGGCCTGTAATTTCCTTTCTTTCTCCTTCCTTCCTTCCTTCCTTCCTTCCTTCCTTCCTTCCTTCCTTCCTTCCTTCCTTCCTTCCTTCCTTCCTTTCTCCTTTCCTTCCTGTCCTGTAATTTCCTTTCTTTCTCCTTCCTTCCTTCCTTCCTTCCTTCCTTCCTTCCTTCCTTCCTTCCTTCCTTCCTTCCTTCCTTCCTTCCTTCATTCCTTCCTTCATTCCTTCCTTTTCCTTCTTTCCTTCCTTTTTTTGTATACCTGGCTTTGTAAAATAAGTTTTAAAGTGTTTCTTCCTCTTCCATTTTTTCGAAGAGTTTCAGGAGTGTTGATAATTCTTTCTTAACGTTTGGTAAAATTCACCAGTGAAGCCGTCTGGTCCGCACTCTTGTTCTGGGGAAAGGCATCTCTCTAGTTGCTCCAGGTGATCCTTGTCATGTTGAGATTTCATAGTTGCTTTCTGGAGAGGAACCGGTCCTCTAGGAATGTAGTCGTTATTAGAAATGGAAGCTTGCTGAGCTTCGACACGTGGATTTCCCTTTCTTTCTCAGCAATGTGAACTTCGACATATTGGTTTTTCAGAAAAGGTTAAAGAGCTTTATTTATTCAAGAAAAATATTAGTAATCACAGTCAACTTTTTGGAAGAGAATAAATGATATTTAATTCTGCATCTATAATGTTTAGATAAATTATATTTTTTGTACAGCCTTTAATTAATGGACAAGCTTTTTAATCAATCATTGTATTAATCAATCATTTTAATAATATTGCAGCACTAATTTACCGTGACAATTTATGAGAAAAAGATGTTTTCTCTCACAGAGTGTAATGCATAAGGATGACTTCAATGACATATCTAATGTGTGTCCTATGACGCATCAGTTACAAAAGTTCATCTAGGGGATGAAATGTTACAATGAAATGTTACATTATTATATATTTTGCTCTTATTGATTCATAGTTTAAATTATTTCGTAAGATTACTTTATATATTATGGAAATCCATCTCTTCTCACTGTCTATCCCTTTACACTGCTTTAATTTCTATTGTAGTATTAATTTCCCAATAATATTGCGTGAGCGTCTCTATGAAATTTATTTTGTTGTCTCTCTCTTTAAAGATGAAAAAATCCGAGGCAGAAAAATTCCCTGTATTTTCTGACCGCTCTGTCCCAATTCCCAGAAGAATACTTGTCCCAAAAGAGAAATAAATGAATGGCAGGATCTCTTGTGCATTCTCAGTAACCACTTACTAAATACAGTTAGATGTGGGGCTTCACTCTAAGCTCTGAGTATAGAGAAAAGAATAAAACACTGTAGCTTCCATAATGGAGTTGATTTTTTTATCATTTCTGAAGGAATAAAGATAGCAATTATCATAAATATATACTCTTAAAATTTTTAAATTATTCTGAATTGTTGTCATTATCTGTGGCTAAATTGAAAACGGAGTTAAACACAGAGCAGTCGGCCTGGCCGTAATTCACATAAACTTGGAAGACTAATTCAAGAAACATATTTGGCTTCTAAATAAAATGAACGGTTTATTTTTCACGTTTCAAGATATTTTACTACTTTCTTTACAATCCATTAATTATATAAAATAATAAAAGGCAGTGCTTTTCTGCAAAGCAAAGTAAATTAAAAGAAAATATATTTCACTGGTTTTGAAACTTGACTGTTTCTTATTCATTTTAACATTAACCTGTGCAGGCAAGATCACCTGGTTTCTGCCAGAAAGAAAATGTCCAGAGCTGTGGCCACATCGCATAGTCCTCTAATGTGTGAACTATGTGGAATTTGTACTTTTTTGATTCAGAGTAGATACTTTTTATGGATTTCATTATCAATGTGGTCTATGATAGAGACAGTTTAATTTTTATAATTACTTTCATAAGAGAAAAAATGGTTAGAGAAAACTCATTGAATTATTTTAAGAAATGAAGAGAAAATCTTGAGTCTCTTCATTTGTTGCTAATTTAGCAAAAAGCCACCACATACGAGTTTAATTAAGAGCCACCCTCGCCCCATTTACCACTCAATGAGCTGTAACCCATTTGGAGGAGCCGCTGCCAGTTTTCTGAGTTAATGCAATATTTAAATTAATGACATTCATGGATAATATATGAAACTTCTAAATTGAGTTTATATAAGAAAATGTTACCTGCTACGTGATTTTGCATTCCGTGGGGAAAGGTATCGCTGCGTTTCTTCTTCGAAGAAACAGACGGAAACATACACAATGTAACGCAGACTGTACAATCTCATTGACTCATCCGTTCCTACCGCTCACGCATCTCAGGCCGTGGTGTCTGGGAGTGATGGCTGATCGCAACTTGGGTGCTCTCCTCGTCTGATGAATTTTCGTCACGATCGTATCTACAGCTGCGCTGCTCCGTGAGCTGTTTCTCTGCTGTAAACTCAGTGTGTCACTGGACTGTACCCACGCCGCCTCCATCCCAGGAAAACTATGTAACGTCTCTGCATTATTCCTTCACTCGGAGGACAAAAAATATATCTTAAGAGTAGGTGTTAATTAGTATCGCAGTATCTATTAGTATCCTATTCAAGTGCATAACCTCCAGAGCCCACTAGAGTTCAACAATATATTTTGCCTGCTTGACAATCCCAAAATAATTTAAAACATCAATTAAAATAAAGAATAAAGAATTTGGGCAATCATCTTTTATCTAACCAGGATGGAATAAATTGAAAGTGTTTACCTTAGGAAAAGTATTTATTGTATTTTTGATGGTATCTTTGATTTTTATAAATTTTTTAGTAAAATGCCACATTAAAAAAGAAAGAAAATGTGTTCAAGGAGTAAACAATTTTTTGTGTGTGTGAGTCAATACATTTTTTGAGACATAAATTATTAAAACCTTGTTTTATTTTTATTAAAATCTATTGTTTAACTTATGATCCCAATATTGACCTACCTCCATATCGAGGAACTCTAGAATAGTTATATTTCAAAGATTTTAAATGCAGTGAGTAATACAACAATGCAGTACCTTTTCCTCCAGCTGAAACCTGACATCAATATGTTGAAAATTACTTATTATTTAAAATATTATAAAATATAAACGCATGTGACCATTATTTAAACAATTTAAAAGTATATAAGTTCAAGCGAATTGCAAAGTAAAAGGTATCATGATTGAATTCATTGACGGATCAGATTTATTAGCGAGACATGCTGTTGATTTGATCACTAGACGCTTCAGGACACCTGCGTTCTAGTGCTTGCTCTGTGTGATGGTCTTATTAAAGTTTAGTATGTTTGAATTCTGTAAAACCATTATCAAAATAATAATAGATAATAATCGATATCCCTTCATTTAAAATAGTTTACTGCCTTGTTTCGTAGTCTAGTCATTCTCAAAGGAAAAAAAAAAGCTTTATTATTTTGTTATGACCTATTTTGTAGATTTTAAAAGCAGGTCTGTTACACCCAGCAACTTCGTTAGTACATTATATTACAAAATATATCAGAGATAAGGTTTCTGTGTCCTATTAAAAGAAATAGTCTCCGAGGCAGAGACATCACACACGCCACGGCGAGACAGAAAATGAGCCCGATCTAGCATACTGCAGAGTTCTGGGTGACCCAAGCATTAAATTTATGACTTATTGTTAATATAGAAAAATAATTTTAGTAAACTGTGAAATCATCTAAGAAATGTTGAAAGTAAGACAACTTCAGTGATCTAGGTAATAGCAAAATTCATTTTGAGTTAAATATAATACTGGAATTTTTATATTATAATAACGAGATTAATTATGTAAAAATATTAGTATGCATATGTATGAGGTGAGCTGTTTGATGGCTGCCAAAATGTGACGCTTCAAACGGTGATGAATGTGATCAATTTGCCATCTGTGTGATGGAAGTCTTCTATATCTCAAGAACCTTTCACGATTAAATGAAACATTTGAAAGTATGGTCGAGATGGTTTTGCAATTTAACGTTCTCTAACCTGTGAAAATTGCATTATTTTGATATTCATTTCACACAGATAATACAAGCTTATATTTGTATTTAGATAGAAATTTCAGCAAACATGGCTCGATTTATTTTTAGTACAATTCGAATTGGAAATTACGGGGCCGAAATGCTGAAGCTATTCTTCCTTGATTTCTTTTAGTTTTATGACTGTGCATTTGCCTCTGTTCTTTCGTTTATCAATTTATTTCTCCAAAACCTTTAAACCAACCAAAATCGAATGTTAAAAATCATGAAAGCATCGTATATCTCTTTAGCATTTTACTTTTTCTCACCTTGAAATTTGTTAGCACATACAATCTGAAATAACGATAAAATATTAAATGGTGGTCACCTCGCCGTCAGTGTGAAGACTGTAAAAGACCTAAGAGGAGGTCTGTTCACCTTGATATCATCTGCCGTTTCCGAGTTCACCTTAATAAACCATCTGTTTTTCTGCTCAGATGTGGAAATCAACTGTGCTGAAACACCTTTAAATGTTTATTTAAAAGTATACTCAGACTATACATTTTTATTTTAGGAACATGTTATCTGTGCCTGACACAATAATTGATATTATCTTTCAATTTACCAATTATCACTCAAAGACATGAAATACAGATTTCCATTTGTGTACTAGTCTTTCTAATAATGTCTTTTCTTTCTAATAGATTCTTTTCAAATTTATCTTTCATGACATACTTAATACATTTTATGTTTACTCCCCAATGCAAGAACTAGCATAATTTAATATAATTTCTGAAATGTATTTTTAATAATTACTACAGTAACAATTATTAATTTTAAAAACTCCCTTAATTTTGCCACATAGCATTTTTCTACGTTTTCTCTTTTATTGCCAGAGGCATAGGTCAAAAAACAAGGGAATCGTAAAAAACTAAATGCTCCTATTTTGATACCATTTCACTTTCTTCTGTGCTTTAAAATGTTCTTCTCAAATATTTCAAATTACCAGGTAAAATTATCATGATTTCTTGTAAATAATCGTCGTTATTTCCTTCAATAAGGAAACACGTGCATAGACAAACCCACATGAGTTTCTAACTGCTCGGGGAGAAAACACAATCGCCAACAGCCCAGAATCAGCCGTACGGAAAGCTACCTGGCGGAAGAGACAGGTCTCCCGCCGCGCTGACCGGCCCGGCGTGGAGCGTGGTGAGCGGTGGCCTTCGCCGCCCCCGCCTGCGTGCGTCCGACACAGACAGCCATTTCATCGGCAGGGTCACCCTGGTAGAGAAACGTCACCGACCAGAGGGTCTCAGGGTCTTCCCGGGGCAGCTCATCACCCCGCTCGCGGTGACTGTCCTGGGGAAGGGCCCGAGAACGATTTTAAACTAAACGAACACGAAGCCCTAAGGAAGGCTCAGTACGAAGAAGCGTGATTTTGCTGTTCCATGGACGTGGCGCAGACACCGGACGTCTCTGTAAAGCGGGCAGGGTGTCTGTTCTTACCCAGAGGGACGACGCAGACTCGAGGCCGATGCAGCACTCAGGGCTGGGTTTCCCGCCAGGCAATGGGGCAGGGGTGCCGATGATGCCACAAGCTTTTCATCGGATCGAACCCGAAGTGGGCAGTGTTCCAGAACTCCGCGTCACGGTGCAGTCTAGACCAAAGCCGTTCCTTCAGCCAGCTGACGCCCGCGTGATTTCTTCTTGTTGAACTGATGTGTACCTTTTCAAGCAGAATATCAAATGTACACAGTAAGCGAAAGATGAAGGTGAAGAATGACTACATTAGCCTCTCATATTTGACCCTAGAATGTAGCCAACTCGAGGGCGGTGGATAAGGAGCAGGGAGTGAAGAAGCGATCGTCATCCAAGGCCCCTTGCTCGCCACGATGGCCTTCGCGACCAGGAGCGGGGCGTAAGGCTTTCAGAGGCAGGGGTCCTGGTGTCTGGTGGCCCAGCTACTTCCCCTGGGTCCCGACGGAGGCCGACCCCGCGTGCACTGGCCTGATACAGCTGCTGAACGGAGGGGAGATCTGCACGTGCGGGGGGCCGGGGTGGGGGTACCCCGTACCGCAGAGACAAGGGGAGTCTCGGTGTTAGGTAGTTAAACCGAAACGAATTATGATGCTGTCTCGGGGGAGTCTCAGAAACAAAGAAAGCTTTTATGTCAGAAACTGACCTGATCGTAAACCATTCTGTGCAAGATGCTCGCCACGGTTTTCTCTCTCAGCGAGGGCAGAGACAGAGACAGAGACAGAGACAGAGACGGCCGAATTAGCAACTGGAGCTGCACCTGGTGTCACTCCCATGCCCCCGTCCCCCCAGAATGACGCGATGGGGGCCACATGCACCCAGGCATGCCCCCCAGGGGAGGAACAGCGAGACTACCGGACTCAGCTGAAATAGGACTGCTCACACATTCATCCGTGCCCCCACTTTCGGAGAGACGGCAGGTCCTTGAGGAGGAAGGGAGCACCCCCCACCCCCCAGCACCTCCGATGGAGGCGAGCTCGTGGCTCCGGGCGAGGAAGGGTCATCCAGAGTGTCTCGGGGAGACACGACGCCCAGCTTCTAAGGCACATTCGCTGTTCAAACTTGCCACTTGCTTAGAAGGCCCAGACCGTGCAGAGTAAAAGGAGTTCATGAAGAAGTGTTTTCCCACACACATTCTGTAAGATAAATAACAATATAGTTTAAATGATCTTAGCAGAATGGGTAGGGAGGAAGGCGAGGGAGCAGGAGACAAAAGCCTTCTCGAGGGTTCATCTCACAGGAAGGGAAGAGACGTAGGCGCCTGTGCCCGGAGAGACGTGCCTTTTTAACTTTAATAATTTGTATATTTGACACTTAACTCCAAGTTCACGTTGAGAGGAACGGGGAAGTAATGACACAAGCCCTCGGAAAGCTCAGCAGCGGGGGCAGAGGGGCGCTGGTGACGACAGGTGGCCGTGCGGGAACGTAGCGGTGCGGGGCGTGCCAGCTGCACGATGGAGTCACGCGGGCGGGGGAGGGGCACTTACCGCTCGTATAAATGCCTGACTTTTTAAAATGCGAGGTAAACAACAATAGTTGGGAGTAATTGGAGAAAGAAAAAAAACAGTAATGTAATTATGCTGAGTTGGCACTATGTTTTAGCCAGTTAGCAAAATATATCACTCAGTGATTAAAATTTAAGTAATGAGGAAGTAAATATATTGAGTCTATAAATTGAGAAATGGGACATTAGGGAGGAAAAAAGGAAGGATAGATGTATACATTATCTTATTTTTCAAATTAGAGGTTCTATAACTCATATCTAATACAATGAAAAATGAATGCGAATTAGAGGATTATAATAAAGTAAACCTTTTCAACTAAAAGTAAGCACGTACAGGGAGTATTCAGCTAAAAAAATCAGAACTTGACACACTCATCAGATTGATGGAAATAGAAAAAGACGAAACAGCAGAGTGTCGCGTTAGCATATTTCCATAAGACGGAGTCAGTGTGAGTTAAACAGGAACCGAATTCTGCCAAATAGGATGTTATTTGTATTCCAATAAAATAAATGTATCCCAGTATAATAAAAGATAGAAACAAATCGTGCCTGAAAACATTAATATCAAAGTAGAAATTAAGACTGAAAGGGTCATGAATTAAGGAGAAAATTAAGTTACAAGGATTATGTAAAATAAAAGAAAAAAAACTACAATACAGAAGGCAAAAATTTATTTAACAAAATATGATGAAAACAAGTTTAGCAGGGATGCAAATGAAGTGGAAAATCGGATATATCTTTATCCTTAGATTCAAGCAACATGGTACTTTTCATATATCTTTGGAATAGTATCTAAAGTTTGCACTAACGATTATAGGCTAAAAGCTGAGTTTTATAATTATAGATCAAAAACAGAACATCACCTTTAAGTAATAAAAACATACCTCAGGTCCTTGACTGCTTGTCAATTAAGAATAATTTTTAAGAAAATAAAAACCAATATTATATAGTATCTAGAAATAATAAGAATGAGAGCACTTCTTTCTAAAATGTATAATAAACTGTTAAAATATATGCCGATATTTAAATGTGTTTATTTAAAGTCTAATGAGCGCATGTTAATAAGTCCAAGTTAAATTAGAAATGTAAAACACAGTTAGCAATCAGCACATAGAAAGAACTTAATTAAAAAGATGTCATAAATCGATGGGACTCTTTTGAATAGTGAGAATAATCAATAATATACAAGTATTTTTTTTTCTATAGAGTACCAAAGACCAGGACCTCGTGCCGTCGAGCCGGCGTCCAGCCCTGCCCAACCTAACGTACTTTCTGACAGGTTGAGGAGAATTCAGGGGATCATTTGCGTTCCACTAATTCTTTGCACCTGTTTTCCCTAAGAGCCTGCTTTATATTTGTATCCCACGACGTTAGGCGTATGTATATCTGTGCTGGTTTTGTGCAATTGGACTATAATAATCAGGCATAGTAACAAATCCAAGGCCTAATGAAAAGTAGATGCTTGTTTCTCTCGCATGTAACACCTCAAAGGGCAGATGACTCTGGTCCAAGAGGGCACTTACGGAGCGAGACCCCCCTCCCCCCAGGCTGCTTCAGCGGGGCGTATGAGCCCGTGTTGTGGGGATTTACACGTTCTGGCTGGGGGGCAGGGAAGGGCAGTGAAGAAGCAGGAAGGAAGGGTGCGTGCGGAAGCGTGCAGTCTTTCCTCCCCTTAGGGGATGAACCTCCTCGGACGGCCACGCCCAGCTGTCACGGGGGCCGGGGACTTGCGACGGCCCTTAGCAGGAGGCCGGTGGGTCCCGTCAGCTGCCGCCACCCTACGTGCCCGGAGCAGGGACCCACGGGTTCTAAAGCCTTCTGATTCACAGCAAATAGGTCTTAGGCGGTCTCTTTATTACTTATTTCAAAACTATGAGAAATTCATAGTTATATACTGTTTCGGATTCAGGAAGAGGTATTTTCTACCTGTTATCATTTACCTTTGAGAGATAAGGACATGCTCCATATGAAACCTCGAGAACCATTTTCGGAGACTTACCCTGAGACACACAGGTTAACATCCAAGAGAGCGTGTACCCCCACGGGACGCGTGCACCCCCGGGGACCTCGCCACACTGCGGGAGCAGCTGCAGGACACGCCTACGCAGACTGGTGTTCCTCGTGCGTTTTGGACGGAACGCTGAAACGCTGGAAGATAAAATAACTTTTCTTTTTTTTCAAAATGAAAAATACCAAAGGGAAAATTTTCTAAAAACAGTGCTGTTGGATCCGGTGCCGTTGACTGGTGGCGTTGACTTCTATGCCAGGCTCTTGGTTGGCATTAAGTAAACGTAGTGGCGTTAGCTATTCTGTTACTACCCAACCCAGGAGTCCCTTTCTCCAAATCCCCAGCTCCTTTTCTCGTGCGAGCCTGACGTTTTTCTCTCAGTGTAGTTATTTACTTGCATGCAATGTAAGGATCCTTAAGAATATCAAGCATAACATGTGTGAGGCAGAGATACCCTGATTTACTAACAAGTGGCACATGGTTTATATAATTGGTCCTAGTGTGGTTAGAAAAGCACAGTATTTTTTAAAAAATATTCATGCATTTCAAGAGCCGTGTACTCCACTCAGTGAAGGTGAGCACTTGACACTTATAGGAAAGCTATTGAAATACATGTGACCCTGTGGGAGCCGTTCCCAGTTCACGCTCCTAAGCGCACTTCCCATTACCCACATTTTAAAAATGACACTTACATGGGGACAGGAGACGCTGGGGTGTTCGCTCTGCAGCTCAGCTTTCCTTTCCCAGCCTGAGATCTGAGCATAAGTCCTCCAGCGAGACCTCGAGCTGCTTCCTCATGAGGCGTCAGGTCAGCCGACTGGGGCCGTGAGCCAACCAGAAAGTAACAGTCAAGCCCCATCATGTCCTAGAACGGTGCAAACACGAGGCGAACAGGATGGGGCGCCCCCACCCCCCGGGGTGAGGGTCAGGTGGTACGGCACAGAGGCGGGGAGCCTTCTGAGTAGCCCTGGACGAGAGGTGACCGCTTCTTTACGGTGATGCGTGTCGACGCGAAATCATCAGAATAGTTAACAGACGAGAGAGATGGGCGGGGATGAGCCGCACATCACGTCGTTAGCGGCGTAATTCATCCCGAACAGATCATTGCACATCACCTTAATTCAGCCCGTTTGACCGAAGGCCTTTAACTGAAATAGCCCTGCCCAGAGTCATCACTATCTTCTAGTCACTGGAACAAATGGAGGAATAAATTCAATTCTTGGATGAATTTATATAATTTAAAAACAATTTGGTTCAAAATATATCTGACACTGCAGAAAATGGCATCAAAACGAAACACAGTAATGAAACATCGAGACTCTATTTTCTTCATTACTTAAATCTGCGGGAAACAACAAAACCAGAAAAGAATTTGGTATTCTCGTCTGCTGAAAATAAGTGTTTTGTATACGTGTTTTATTTATTGTTGCTAATGAAAATTTTTTTCAAGACGGATGTGAAAAATAGAAAGTATCTTATTAAAAAGAAAATGTATCTTATTAAAAAGATTTTTTCCATCCTCTAAAGAAAAAAAATGAATGTTTAAATTATAATTAATGAAGCAAAAAGAAAATCAACATTACCTCTTATGAATTCATAATAAAGCTAGTCACACATTTCATAACATTTCCAAAGAAAACAACAATGTATCTAATTTTTTAAAAAAACTATCCATGTTATGCATAAAAAGTAGGCCTGCTAACTAGAACTCTCCCCCCCAGGGTATACATTGTTTACAGGGCCAAAGAAAAAGGAAGCCAAACAAAAAAAAACAAACAAAAAAAACAAACAAAAAAAACAAAAAACAGGAAACAAAACAAAGCGAAGGAGCTGTGAGTGCGTTTCTGCCCAGGGCATCTTTATGCAAAGAACTCGGTAATAGTAAAGCTCCCAGGACGGAGGCTCAGGTCCCGTCTCTAATCCTCCAGAATGACAGTCTCAGGCTTTCAGCAGTGGGACCTGTGCTGGAGGGGACGGTCCCGTGGAGTCATCACCGAATTCCCACTAACTTGTTTTCATACGATTTGACGGAAAACAGAACTGGGAATTTTTGCAAATATATTGATATGTACTTTTCAGGTCACCGTAACTCTATCTTTGTCTCCTCCTTTCTATATAGATATTTTAAAAGGTAGTTTGTGGATTAATTTACTGAGTGTTGTCGACGCTGTTATTAATCTGAACGGGATAAACCGAAAGCGGGAAGATGTTGCAGCAGCGGGGCGGAGGCGCCACCCCCCCGGGGACGGGGACGGGGACGGTGTGGGACGCGGAAGCCAATGGCAGACGGGCAGCACCTGGGCAGGTGGCCGTCACCGGTGACAGGATAAGCCCCGCGCCCGGAAGACGGTGCTGCATGCGGCTTACCGGGAACCCCCAGGAAACGTTGATCAGGAAAGAACTTCCCCGCAGTATGTTCGCTGAAAAAGCCGCGGCCACCCGGAAGGTTCTGCCTCCCTAGGCTGTGTGGACGTTCGTCAGTGAGTCGAATATTTTACAAATAAAATACTGCGCCCCATTCCACCTGTTTCAAAAAGCCCTTTTTTTTTCTTGTAAAGTTGGAAGACGCACCCCTCCGCTGCCTGAATGTCCCCGACCCTCTGAAGGAGCCAGTGTCGCAGGCGCAGCTTCCCTGTTGACCAGAAGCAAGTTCCTAGGCGGGTCCTTGCGTGTGCGTCGCAGAGGACAGCCTGTGGAATGGAAACACGTGTGGATGTGCGCAGAGCCAGAACCGTTAGGTGAGCAGCCCCCGGCCGGTCGACAGGCCCCTCCTTGCTTCCTGCGGCGCCCAGACGACGCAAGCCTGGCCTTGCGTGCAACCCACAGCCACCTGCTTGAGAGTGAAGACCGTTTCAGGGTGTTTCTGTTGGTGCCATCGGCCCTTCCAGAGACCAACCCTTCAGCAGTCCCCAGTGCATTTCAGACCCCTAAGTCCTTAGTATGTTCTGGATGAAGACCTGAGGAATGGCAGACTCTGAAAGGCAAAAGGCTGTGGCCGCACATCTCGCAGTCCGAGGCCCGTGAGACTCGGGGGCTGAAGTTCAGTGTTCCCGTCTGTTTTCAGTGTGAAGGAACAGTTCTGTCCCAAAGCCTAAGACGTGGGTCGTGTTCTGAGGTTCTCACACGATCTAGGGCAAGCGTCCTTCGTAGGACTTCTTGGAAATGCAGGTGGACCGCGGTAACGGGGCGAGCGAGGGAGAAGGCGGACCGTGGTAACGGGGTGAGCGAGGGAGAAGGGGGACCGTGGTAACGGGGTGAGCGAGGGAGAAGGCTTCTGCAAGACGCTGGAGCAGACAGTCGGGACGACAAGGCGAGACAAGGCTCGTGGCGAGAATAAACACCGTTTTCTCCAGTGATTACCAGAAATGGACATTTCTGGGAAGAAGGGAAAGGCAGTCACACTGGGTGGCCCTTATCGTCTGTCATATGCAATGCGAGGTATTCTGCCGAGCAGCAGTGACGGACCTGAGGTTGGACACTGAAGCCGCATGGAAGTCTCTAGGGGGAAAAAGCGGTGGGAA
>NW_006440645.1:1329570-1335941 GCF_000325575.1 Pteropus alecto | reverse complement strand
GGAGCGGTGCATCCTGACGGACATGGAACAAGACAGAGCTGATTCTCATCTCCACACCCGAGTGACGAGTGGAGGGTGCGAGCACGTTTAAGGAGCGTTTATCCAGCCACCGAGGGAAAGCAGGGGAATCCTCTCGGGGGTGACGTGAGTTTACAGGCTGTCGGGGACCGGGGTCCCCGGCGGAGACGGGAAGACAGCGCGGGACCGAGCGTGACAGCTCCGTCACGGTGTCATCAGCCTGGGTAGTTAGAGCTTGAGTGTTTTTCTGTTCCTCTTTGCCTCTGCCCTTGAATGCATTTATGCCACAAAAATACTGGGGTGCCATTCTGGGTGATGCACACGCAAAGGCGAATTTTGAAAGAAAAGAAAAAGCACCCGAAAACAAAACAAAAAACGATAATGCTCAGCTTGGCTGTTGCTGATCCACTGAACGATAACGTATTTGTAGTGTACATTTAACTGTCACGTAAAATCCTTACTTGACAACAAGTGGTACGTTTGAACATAGTATATTTACCTGAATTTCCTTTAAACGATATTTTATGTAACCGGGATTCTCAGACATGTCGACTCTAAAACTCATAACTTTTTTATTTTTTTCTGAATGCTACAGCGCTTTCGCTAGGCAGTACTTTATTTTGTATTCCTGACAATTAGAATTTTTTTCCCACTATTGAAGCATCCACTTTCAAGTAGTGCTATGAAACTAAACAAGTAATCAATTTAAAAAAAACTTCATAGTGTCATCCGATTACTCAAGCTTCGAAGAGCAGTTACCGCGGCCTCTCTCCCAGGCAGAGCTAATGCCGGCGTCACCTGAGCCGTGTGCCCGCAAGGGCCCGAAGGGCAAAAGCTCGTTTCCAGCAGCGACCGTTTCCCTCTTCCCCTCGTCGCAGACTCAGTTAGGACTTGATGGCAAAGAAGCTTTCCAAGCAATAAAAATGCACGTGCCGCGGTTCGTTTCTGCACGAAAGAGCTCCTTCTGGACACAGTGGCCGGGGGGTGCCTTCCCTGCCGGCGGTCGCCCCCCTGGCAGCCTCTGTCTCGTGACTGGTGAGCAGTGGCCAGTCCACCTTCTCCTTAAACCTCCACTGCCATCGACGGCAGAGATGAGCGGGACGGGCTTCTGCGAGCGGCCGAGGCGCGAGGCCCGGGGGTGCGCGTGTGCCTGTGGTGCGGGGAGCACATCTCGAACACGTCCGGGCTCCGGGGAGCGCATCTCGGTGAGAAGTTCTCCGCCGCGTTCTCGGAGTAGCACGGCGGGCCGCGTGGGACACCCACGGTTCTCTGCGGCCTCGGAACCTGTCCCTAGTCAGTCGCCTCTGCAAAGCGTCCGTCGCCCAGACCTCTGCAGATCCGGCCCCCGACTTTCTCCGTCACATGGCACCTTTCTCCTTCTTGGCAACATCTGCCCCAAGAAAGTCTCTCCTTACCGAATTCAGATTCTGTTTTTATTTTACATCCCCAAAATCAGTCTCTATTCTTCTGTCCCTCTCTCTCTCCCTCTCATTGTTCAAATTGCCCCCTCTCTCTCCCAATACTTCCGCCTCGCTGGGTGTCGGCTGCCAAGCCCGGTCAGTTGGGGTGTCTCTCTGGCGGCTGGAGTACCTTAGGTACGCTGTCGGCACTCCGGGACCCCTCCCCGGGGCTTGGCCTAGGGTTCCGACTTAAGTGGGTCCCTGGAGAGCTGGGCGTTGGCTCTTCCTGGCTGCGAGCTACGCGGGCTCAGCTGTCAGTCCCTCTGTCCGAAACTAGGAGCAAGCTTTACCCCCCCCTCGCGTCGGCTGCAAACTGTAGAGCTCCCATAGCTCTGAGGTTAGAGAGGCTTCCGGCTGCCGGCTCCTGGGCGGTGCGGAGTCCCAGCCGTCCCCTCCAGGCCTCACAGGTCGGCTCCCGGCAGGGACCCTGCAGACCCTGCTCGCGAGGTCTCGGGCCCTTCCCCATGCTCTCCCAGCGCATCCGAGGGAAGGGCTGCTTCTAACGACCTTCTTTTCACTGGACCCCATTTTGCATCCTAACGCTCGGACCCCAAAGAGCTATTCGACCCTGAAGACGTGAGTGGTTGACATGGAGCCGGCAGTGCAGTCAGGAGCAGCGCTCTGCGTGGCCATTTCCCTTTCCCCGGTTTCATAGTCACAGCAGCAGTCGGCGACCGCAGGGTCCCCCATGCGGGAGCGTGGCTAGTATGTTTAGGAAACAGAGAGGTCGGATATGACCTCAGAAAGGTCATTAACAGCAAAGGAGTGGGGACTCTGCGGACACAAAGAGGGAGATTCGACACTATCTGTAATGTTGGGCAGCCATCCGGGCTCATGAGCTTGGGCTTCTGCTATAGCCAGGGTTCCAGCGAGCAGTCCTGCAGCTCTAGGAGCAGAGGACGAAGCGATATCACTGCCCTGAGTAAGCGGAATGACCTCTGCCCTGCCTGTAACATCACCAATGCCACCGCTGGTGCTCGTGCAGAGTGCCCAGAGAAACGCAATTTATTATGTCGCTTCTGCGGGGAATCAGAGAGCTTGGTGTGCGTATTTGCGATTACGCACCTAAAAAAAAAAAATTAGTGAATATATGATTCCTTAAAACGAGCCAAATCATTTGATGCCACTACATATACCAGGCTGTTGAGCTCGTCATTAAACTAAGTAAAAACACAAAGTCTGCGGGTTCCTTGGGACACCGCACCCAGGGGAGGTCGCTTTGGTCTCATGGAATTGTTAGCAAGGGGAGCGGACAGTTTAGGGAAGGGCAGCTCGAGAGCTTGTCATCGAGGACAGTCAAACCTTATAAAATCACAAGGGGACACGCGGGACCTCCTGTCGGTACAGAGGAGAGTCAGCAAAGTCGGCAAAGAGGAGAGGGGGTTAGCACGAGTGACGCTGAAAGAGAAGGTGACATGAGGGGCCGGCGCTGAGGCAGGGGCCGGCCGCCTTGGAGCTTGGGAGGGGAGCGGGCAGCTCTGCCTGGGACTGGCTGGGAATCGCCCGGGCGTTAATGTCACCTGGGGGCCCCAGGGACGGTAGTTTGGGACCCGTGCGATCAGCTTTCTTTTGACAGTTAGACGTTGACACCCTGTGTAAAAGAATCTGATTCAAAGTCGCCAAAGGAAGCTGTCTCACCACCCCCTCTGCGGCCGGCTCCGTCGAAGGCCTTCTCACCTGCGCCTGTGCCGCACTGAATTTACTAGACAATCACATCTGCCGCACATCTGGGGATGATGAAACGGTTTTGGTGAATTATATCTGTTCATCGGTTAAAGCGGAGCTCATTCGGCGTTGAGACTCGAACTAGCGTTGCGTTTCCTACGATCTCCATCCACACGGAGGACCAGGAGCTGCAGCCGGGAGTAAGGACAGAACACACTGTAGAGAAAACAGACGACGAAGAAATCGCACGCCAAATATCACAATAAAAAATTTGCCGCCACGGATATAAACGCAAAAGGAAATCATATGCGTAATCCTATAATTATTTTGAAATGAAAAAAACACACTTTCATGAAAAATATTAAAATAGACTTAAAAATAGAATGAAAATGAAGAGATCAGGCATAGTTGCAGAAAATGTTTAAATCGTTCAAGAATCGTCTTCGAGAATGTAACCGACTCCAGATGCATGTCAGTCCGTTCATGAATTCACTCGTTTATTTAGGGCCCATTGATGTCCCCCTCGGTGCCAGGATGGAATGAGGTGCTAGGCATCGAGTGGTGACCAGCAGCCGAAGGTGACACAGCTTTTATAGGAGACAAGACTTCAAAAGAAGCAATGTCACCCTGACTTCATTTTGGAAAACCTACTGGAGATGGTGCCCAAAACGAGAGTGAGTAAGGGAGAATTTTTTGCAAAGAAAAATGATAAGAAAATACAGACGAATACCTGATGTCGGTTTACAGGCGACATGTCAGATAAATATCTGACCTATAGTCCAACAGCGGAGTAAGCAACCACGAAAGAAAAGCCGGTCGAGATACCAGCCAACACCTCTTCCTATTAAAATGCCATGAAGATGACGGAAAAGCAAACGGCAAAATGTGAAGTTGAAATATATGTAAAACTAGAAAATATGTGAACTATTACATGAATGTTTAATGTTTTCATATGTAAATTAACATATAACCAATCAAGGAAAGCCAGTACCCTTCAAAGAGAAAAAATTTCAACAAGCACATATAGGCTATTCGCAGATGATTGTTGGAGAAAAAAGATGTTGCTAGTAAAAAAATGTGAATTAAAATAATAGCATGTTATTTCTTTTTCGAATTGATGACTATCGATACAAAAATATAACGCTAAATGTTTAAAGCTAAATAGACATTTTTAAATGCTGTTGGGACAATAGTTTGATCTAATTTTATTTGATTTCACAAAAACCATAGAAACTGTCAGTCTATTTGACAAAGTAATTCTACATTGAGGAATTCCCATTAAAAATATAGCACAATAGTTTATAGAGATAGGTAGTTAACGAATAATTATTGTGATAACTAAGAATTGAAAAACAAACGTGTCAGTCATTAGCGATGTTCACATACTTTTAATTCTTGTTTACTGAGTGTATGGTGGGTGTTATGGAGTGAACCGTGTTGTCTCAAACGTAGATATGTTGAGGTCCTCACCCCCCCGTACCTCAGAATATGACTTTCTGGGGAAACAGAGTCTGTGTATTTAAGCAAATTAAGATAAAATCTATACCTATCTCTATATAGAGATAGATAATATCATTGTGGACATAGATATAGATACAGGTGTAGATGTAGATTAGATATGTAGAGATACATAAATATATATATATTTAATTTCCTTCTCAGTGGTCACTCTAGGGCATATGTATGTTTGAAGTGAGAGCCCACTTACAGCATCAGCAACTAAAGATATTGTCGTGCATCATCCACAGGCCATGAACTCCGAGATCCACGCTGTGGCTGGATAGGACCCCTGAACGGTCTTCCTTCAGGAGATGACTCTGTTTGAGTAGGAGGGAGAGTCAGCCGAATATTTGAGGAGTAGAGGTTGGTTGACGTCAGCTTTCAGGGTCGTTCGTGACTATTTCACTTTTCAGCTTCGCACAGAAACAGGTTAGGTGTGTGACTGCTGCCTCCCAGTTGAGTGCAGTCATATAGTTACCCCTGGCCGATGGGACAGGGAAACTGCCCATGTTTGGCTTGGTAACATAGCTTGTGCGTGTCACTCTCAGTGAAGACTTTCAGAGCTCGCAGACGGTTTGTCATGCTCCCCTTGCCTCTCTGCTCCCGACCCATCAGGCTCAGAAACCTCAACTTCTCCACGAGCCTGGATGCAAGACTCCAGGTGATGCAGGCCAATGGGCTGAGCCGCCTCTGAGGGACGGGCCACCACACTGAATGACACATTGTATTTCTATAAGTTGTTACGACCTCAGAGCTGCTTTACTGAAGGGTACCCTCATGTGCACTGATCGAAAAAGTAGTCATTGCCCAATAATTGTTGTTACCAAAACAGGAGCATTAAAATCATGCTTTATTTTCCTAAATCCGTTAACAAATTAAAATTTTAAGATAAAAAAGTCATGCTTAAGAGAAACAGCTGATAATAAAAATAGATAAGGTACAGTGTTAAATAATAAAGTAAAATATGTAAAATATGATTTAGTGAAAGAATATATATGATACATTCTACACATATATGTTTCTATTAATGTATGTATATGTGTAGACTGGCATAAATATGTGGGCGGATAGACACCAAAATATAAATATAATAATGTGTGTAGGATGACATGACAATTCATTTTAATGGTTCTTTTCTTTAACTGCTATTGTATTATTTAAAGTATCTCAAAAAAGTGACAATCAGAAAAATAAAACATATATAATTTTTCCTATATGGCATTCAATTTTATATGCAAGTTAAAATTATTTCATTTTCTTTTTTAAGTTTTTAAACATTTGGTTTATATTCGATATGTAGGAAAATTACAGTCCACTTTTTATGGATACTTTTCAAAATGAGTTAAAAGAGCTATCGATTTTGTTATCGACTAAATCGCCTTGATAAAGAAATATATCTCTAAAGACTGTGAAAGTATTATAAATGAACCGATCCAGTTTTTAAGGGCTAGAATATAGTTCTCGAAAACACTCTTGGCTTCTTCTAGGAATTTATTTTCTCTTTACAATTTCACTGAAGAAATTGTTAAACTTCTGTGGTAAGCCTATACTCTTACCAAAATTATCTTGATTGGGATAAAACCATTCTATTTCAGAGACCCGATAAGTAAATCCTTACACCGCGTGGTAGGCGCCGTGGATGGGAAGCAGGCGCGGCGGGCCCTGGGCGCAGGCATCAGAGGCACAGGCCGGAAGCGGAGGGAGGTCCCCGGGGAGGCCATGTGACAT
>NW_006440645.1:1325236-1328442 GCF_000325575.1 Pteropus alecto | reverse complement strand
GGCAGAGGAAAGACGCGCCCCGCGTCCCCGCGGCCCCGCACGGGGGCAGCTGTCGTGGCCCGGGGCACAGATGCCAGGCCTGCAGGACGTCAGCGAAACCCACAGAGGGTCACGAGGCCCCCAAACAAAACAGAAAAGGAGCCGAGGCGAAGATGTACCGTGAAGGAGTCCGTCCCCGCGTCACCGAGAGAGATGACACCTGGAGCACGAGACCGAAGGAAGAGCAGCGGGAAACGCGACGAGCTAACGAGAGCCCCAGACGGCAGCGGTGTCACAGCCCTACCTTAATGAAGGGGCGAAATCGACTCCACACTTGTACGTTTTTGAAAATGCTATTTCTGGGGAACTTGTCTAATGCTTCAGCGTGGATAACTAACTGACTAACCTCGAGATTTGGCTGTGGAAGGGAACAAGATGCTCAAGAAGTATTAACTTCGCTCATGAAAAACGCTCGCGAGTTACCACCATGATCGGTGATTCAAGACAGAATAACTCACATTTCTCATTTTTAATAATGAATGATTTTTCGATATAATTACTAGAAAAGCAGTATCACCTGTAGATACTAGAGACTTCAAAACAGGTCCAATTTTATGTTACATGACACTGTGATTTTGACTACAGCGATAAAATAATAAGCAAGCCTGAAATAAAATGATAGTAGTTAAATAATAGTATTTACCTTTAAAGGATATAAAAAGTGGATATCTGAACAACATACCCTAAGTATTTTTTCAGGAAACGTATTATGAATACAAATATTTTCATATCAGATTTGTAACACATCATCCTTATGGTAACATCAGACAATTCAGTTAACTCCCCCCCCGCAAAAAAAACCAAACTCACCTGTAAACTGAAGTCATTCAGAAGTGACAATTGCTAACTTTGGGGCTTGTGTCATTACAAGTCACGGTAGGCAGAACTGGCTGGCTCTGGAAGCTGGGAACTTCCCTGAGGTCGCAGCCAGTGAGCAAACAGGATGCCAGTCCAGCAACTTCCAAATCTCAATTCCGCGGACGGCCTGCGTGGGCCGCAGCCCCGTCCTCCCGTCATGCGGCAGGAAGGAGCACAGCCTGCCCGCGCTGTGACTGTGGTCGGCGAGAACCATCTAGGACTCCGGGCCCAGAGAACCGTATGGTGATGCAGTTGTTCTAAGCCGTTAGGTTTGTAGTAGTTTGTAACAGTAGCAACAGGAAACTAATACTCGTGTCACTTATTTATCTCTATCTTCCCAGCCCCGTGTCAACTGTTGATTTCTTGAACAAAATTTGGGCTGTACCTTACAGTGTTTTATTTCCCGTCTCATTTACCTTACGACGTGCCGTGAACACCTGTTACAGGAAGCAGTGTGCTGGGCGAGGACACACCTTGGAGCCGGGCCACCTGCCTTCGAGTCATCTGCTCTCCGCTTCTTCCCGTATGAAATGAGAGGAGTGGACACAGCTGCTCCGTGCCGCTGAGGTGGGCATCTACAGTGCCAATATGTGTCAAGTCACTGAAGCAGCATCAAACCCACCGAACCGGAGCAGGAGCAGCAGCTCTACGTCCTGATGTTATGACCCGCCCCCAGAGGCAGGGCTGGCCCCGCAGCTGTCAGCGCTGCTGAGTAACCGTCCATCCTACGCGTGCCGCATAACAGACTTAAGCAGGTCCTAAAATGAGACATCCGGTCCGTGCAGTGGCGTGTGCGTGTGGCGTTTGCTGTGTGACAGTCACCCCACAGTCAGGCGGCTGGACACTCGCCCGTTCCATCAGGTCGGGCTTTGCCGGCCGGCTGGGAAGGCTGTCACTGCCCTCTGGGCCAGGCCAGCCCACCTCTGCAGAGTGTGCTCTGGCGACTGTGGTCAGCGAGGGCCGTCTGGTGGCTGACACTGCAGCCCGGCCTCGCCCGCGGGTGTGCCTCGCACATTGTCAGCCGGGTTGGCGGCCGTGCCCCATCATCTGTAGGCCACGTGGGCCCCAGGAGCTGCAAGGCAGGACGCCCGCTCCGGGCAGGTGTGCCCACCCATTTCTCACCGCGGGTCTGAAACGGGTCCCAAGGCCAGCCCCGAGTCAGCGTGGGGGCCTGGTGGCAAGGCCGAGAGGGGAACCGTGTGGCCGCGTGTGGATCGATGTCGAGGACAGTGTTCCTCTCCTTTCTGGTTTTTGAGGTGACGAACGAAGCTGAGTGAATTCACAGGAGGAAAGCCCGCCACGCTGCATCTAAGGCAGACTCCTCTGGCTCTGTTTATTAAAAAACTACGTTTAATAATTCAGTTTCCAACCTTTGCCAAGATGAACACTATGAAGAAATTATACGACACTTTCCGTGGAATGCAGGACTCGGCTAATTTCTTGCTAATACGAAAATTGATGTCATTGTAATATTTACTGCACCGTGCCCAATAATGCACATGACATCAGCTATAATTTCCGAACCACTCTCCTCGGAGATCTTTCGAGGCCTCGTATGTTTTAGAACCTCTGGAATTTCCGAAACGGAACAAGATCTCTCTGCCGTTGCGCGTGCTCTCTCGCCCCTCAGTGCGGGGATAGACACGCCTGTGCTGAATCTAATGCCGCGGCCCATCCTGCCGGCGGAGAGGGAAACGGACCACATGACCTGTGTGTGTGGGGGGGCGGGTGTATGGAGTAGGGAGTGTGGTGTATGTGTGTGTAGGGGTTTGTGGAGTATGTGTAGGAAGTGTGTGTATGGGGGTGTGTGGTATGTGTGTGGTGATTGGGGTGTGTGTGGGGATGTGTGGGGTGTGCGTGGTGCGTGTGTGTAGGAGGTGTGGGTATAGAGAGTGTGTGGGGTGTGTGTGGGGATGTGTGGGGTGTGCGTGGTGCATGTGTGTAGGAGGTGTGGGTATAGACGGTGTGTGTGGTGTGTGTAGGAAGTGTGTGTATGGAGGTGTGTGATGTGTGTGTGGGGAAGTGTGTGGCGTGTGTAGGAAGTGTGTGTATGGAGGTGTGTGGTGTGTGTGTGGGGATGTGTGGGGTATGCATGGTGCGTGTGTGTAGGAGGTGTGGGTATAGAGAGTGTGTGAGGGGTGTGTAGTATGTGTGTGGGGGGTGTGCGTGGTGCGTGTGTGTAGGAGGTGTGTGTATAAGGGGTGTGGGGGTGTGTATGGGGGTGTGTGGTGTGTGCGTGGCCATGTATGGGGTGTGCGTGGTGCATGTATGTAGGAGGTGTGGGTATAGAGGGTGTGTGTGGTGTGTGC
>NW_006440645.1:1321474-1324428 GCF_000325575.1 Pteropus alecto | reverse complement strand
CAGGGCGCGCGGGAGGGCCGGACCCGGAGCCACTGGTTTTGTGAATGAAGCCGCATTGGAGCACAGCCACACCCGTTGGCTGGCACGCGGTCTCTGGCCGCTCTCGCGGGGTGCAGAGGTTGACAGAGCCTGTATGGCGGCCAAGCCTGAGTGATTTGCTCTCTGGACCTTTACGGGACAACTTTGCAGACGCCTAGACTGAGGGATGGGGTGGGGGCAGCCTCAAGACCCTTCCTCTCCTCCGCCGCAGCAGGGGTCTGAGTGCCAGCTCTGGTACTTGTCATTCTGTGCTGAACATCAAAACTCAGAATGCGCACACAGCAAACGAGTGCAGATCCGTCACTGGTCATCCTAAGAGGGTCAGCAGGGTCCCGAACATGGCTGCATACTAATATATTCAGCAAACGACCTTGACCTTCAAGCGAGGGGCGGGGGAGATCTGTGTGTTTAGACAGTGAGGAGTTTCTTTTAAGAATTTAATTTTCTTATCCTTTGCTTCTATCCTTGATTCAACTCACTCTTGATATATAACCAATTTAAATAATAGCACAAAATCTCAAAATAAACCTTAGTTTTTAGAAGTGATTTGCATTCAAATGGTTAATGAAACCATGATAAAACTATTTAAGTGACAGTCGTTAATGCAGTCAAGGACAAAAAGCAATCCATCCAACATTAATAGAACTTGGCGATCAGCCAAAGAGAACTCTGGTGATCAACAGAAAAGATTTGATGCCTCCTTAGTTTTTTTTTTTTTTTTCATTTTTAATATGGGAAACTCAGTTAATGCATAAAACAAATATTATGTCACTTAAAACAGTTGTGAGAAAAAATTTGTTAATGAAATTAAAAATTTTTTATATAGGTGATTGATAGAAATTAATTTTCACTTTAATTTTTTAGACATTTTCATCGTATATTTTTACACAGAAGAATAACTAAATATTTGGGCATAATATAAAATTATGGTGTTAATTTAGATATGAAAATTCATGTGAGAAGCAAATAGAGGTTACTAGGACAAATAAAGTCATAACAGTACAAAACAGTTGATTCTTATCATATATTCTATATGTCTACTCCTAATAGACTTTAAAATTTTTTAATTTTTAAATGAACTGTTGCCTCTGCATCCTATGATACTATATTCCATTCTTCTGACATAGGTACATTTAAGAATTACAGTATAACAGATTCGGTATAAAAATGTAAAATAAATAGTATAACATAAAATTATCAGCTGCTTCTCTTTGCTTTTCATGAAGGCTTAGTCGTAAATGGTAATGATTTTTGTTCTGTAATCCAAATTACAACAAAAGCGAGCATGTGGCTATTTTACAGACTTTGAAGAAGAGGGAAATAAATCGAGCAGATGCCAGAATATTTACTGAGGACAATCACAGGAGAAGAAAACAAATTCAAATCCATTCTTGCTTCTCTCTCCTATTAGTAAAATTTTAAAAGCAAATAATCTGAGAATTTTATTTATTTGATTACTTATGTTTGAAGAAAAGAAATAGCCATCGTATATAAGAAGAAACATGTAAAACATACTATAGCAAAAAGATTTGCTAAAGTAATATCAGTTTAATGTTAATGCTATTAAAATTAGTTTATAAATTTATACATAAAAATAAAGAACTTAGCCAAATGCATTCGATAGAACTTGTTTAGGTCCCAACCTAAATCAACTCAAGATCATAGAGAGAGAGAGAGAGAGAGAGAATGCTTGTTATATGAGCTATTAGATGCCAAATAATTAGTTAATTTTCTTGTGTATTATAATGTTATTGTGACGAGGTAAAAATATGTCCCAGAATTATGAGTGAGGCAATAAGGTAGTAAGATGTAGAATGTGTTTTAAAATGCGTCCACTGAAACAAAGAGACACTCGTAGCATCCGAAGTAAAATCCAGTGATCGTGAGCTGCGTGATACAGTACGTGGGACTTTATAGCCATTTTTTGTTGTTGTTGTTCTTGGCTATATATGAAAACATTCATTATATTAGATTTAAAAAAAGAAAAAGAAAAAAGCATTTTGTGGACATGATCCTTTGCATTCTCGAACCACAAGGCAGTTACAGAAACCAAGCCCCTTTCACCCAAGGTCGTTTTGAAGCTATTTGTGCCGCGCATCCTGCATTATAAATGAGAGCGGTGACCTCAGCGTGGTCCATCCTGCTGCAGGCTCTTGAGGCACAGCCTGCCATGGCGGTCGGCTTGCTCCGGCTTCTGCCCTCGGGAAGTGTGTGAGGATCCGTGTCCCCGGCATGTCATCAGAGGAAGACTGGGACACTCCGACTCCGTGAACTGCTGCCCGTTTCTGCCCAATTTCATCCCCGCGTGCCACAGTGCCGTTTGGGGAAAAGGGCGGGATGGTCGGGGTCTTCTAGACCCAGCTTCTCGAAGTCAGCTCTGCACAGGAGCCACTTGGGGGTCTTGCGAAGACGCAGATTCTCTCTCTCGTTCAGACCTGGGATCGATCCTGGGCCGAATTTCTTACACACTTCCCCAGGCTTTCCTGGCCCTGCAAGTGTGTGGACCAGGGACCCGCCCATTTTCTCCTTTAAACGCTTTCCAGGATTGACTGTTGAAATGATGCTACAGATATGAACGCTTTAAATAAACCACTGCCCCAAAATGCAAATGAATTTTAAGGCAAACGAATACGTGTTTGTCAGCCATAATATTGGAGGCCCTTTTAGAGCCTTAAAAATGACTCAAAGTCCGAATAAAATAAATAGGTGAAAAGTACAAGAAAAAAAAGGACAACTGTGCAAAAACGTATGCTTTAAAATTATTTTACTTTTTTTCCTAAATGTGAAGAACATCCATTTATAGTTTTAATTACAGATTTCACTCAGTTGGTGCCACTGTATTCTTGATTAGAGTTTGGTGGCAGTAAGTCATAAACGTCTATATATGGACAAGACCTGTTTCACCGGCTTCTGAC
>NW_006440645.1:1320007-1321444 GCF_000325575.1 Pteropus alecto | reverse complement strand
CCTAGTATTTTAAACCCATCTAATTTAAACAGGTTCATATTATCCCAGGTGTAGAGAATTTAAAGTATGTTTTAGGATAATGATGTTTATATAGCTGGCAATTGGTATATAAATTAGTTTTGATTGAATGTAGTGTCATACGAATATATAGGTGTGTTAGTTTTCTAGGGCTGGCGTAAGAAATTACCACAAACCTGGGCACATAACGATAGAAATTCGTTGTCCTCTAGTCTAGGGAGTAGAAGCCCAAGGTCAGCCTCCCAGAGGATGGTCTTCCTGGCCTCTTCTAGCCTTTATTGCCGGTTGGAAATTTAAAAGTATATATTATATGGAAGAGTCTTCATGTTTAAAAATTACATCGCGTAACAAAAAGACAAAGAGAAATGAATTAACATATGTCTTTTCAATTTAACAGGCTGCATTAATTCAGAAATTGTGACAATTCCCTTCGATACGATACAATATTCTTAAGCAGTATTTGTCTTCATTTTCAAATTAACGTCAGGTAACTAAGGAGTTCTTCGAAGCAATGTTTTGCTAAATTGATCTAGATCGACTAATATATATAATATGTTATATATTAGACTTAGCTGATTTCTACTAGCTTTCCATAGACATAATCAAAGTGTATTTTATTAGGTTAGTTTTATTAAAGTTGTCTTCAGTTAATTTTCCTCAGTTCTAACTTCCAATTTTTAAAGAAACAGCTTTATAAATGAATTGTGATACTATACTCCAAGAAGAGCATATTCCTTGGTCTGCATAAATTTAATTTGTTTACAAAATTATTAATATGTAATAATATGTAATAATGTCATAAGACATGTAATAATATGTCATAATCTTCTAATTAACTCATTAAAAACATATAGATAACATCATAAATTATAAGTATTGACATTTCCGTTGCAGCTTTTATGAGAATTTTATGCCTCGAATTTTCTTAGAATTCTACCATATAACTACCAAAACACAATGTGTCGAAGTTTTTATCACAAACTTTCAAGTCTGCATCGCCTTTTCCAAAGCCTGGGGATTAATGCCCCAGAAAATATCTGTTGAATGCGCATCGCTTCAGGTTGGACATTAATCCTGTAAGGAAGTAAATTCCTACGGTCCCGGGAGCCGGAGCTCAGCTCCGCCGGCCGCGCTGCGCCCCTGGCCCAGCCTGCGGGGCGCCCCTCGTTTTGGAGTCGTTTGGAGTCGGATGGAAAGACAAACTTTCCGAGTTTAAAACGAGCCCTCGTGCGGCGAGCTTAACAGAAACACAATGTCGGTCAAATTCCAGAAGTCGCTCTTCATCACAAAGAAAATATTCTTAAGGAAACGACAGAAACGAGGATTCGTGAAATACTTTTTGCGGCCCCCAAACGACATGCGGAGCGCGCGTCGCGGGGCACGTCAGGGGGCCTCCCCCGGGTCGAGAACGTGTCGGAG
>NW_006440645.1:1314820-1319647 GCF_000325575.1 Pteropus alecto | reverse complement strand
AAGCCGGTCCAGGGAAGGCCTTCGCTCAGAAGACGACGGACCCTGGGGACCCCAGGGGACCGTCCCCGACCATCCCGGCCGGGTTTCCCCACCGTCCGCGCTTCAGGTAACTCGCGCCGCGGGAGCTCAGACCCACCTGTCAGTTGTCCTTGGAGACACTGACCACGGCCATGCAGACGCCAGCGCGGGGACAACGGTGCGGGACTGACTCCCGCCGCCCTTCCCGGGCCTGGCCGAGCAGCGGTGCAAACCCTCAGCGCCAGACGCCCAGGCTGCTTCCTTTACTCGTTACCGCCGGACACTCGTCCCGAGAAAGTGCAGGGACAGCTAACTTCTTAAACGCGACCAGAGACCACTAAAATTTTTCACAAACAAACGAACAAACGAATGACATGAAAAGCCTCAGACTGAGCCGTCCTGCCGCAGATCACGGAACGCTCCGGCTGAATGACGCTGCGCTGTCGCCCGCTGCCTGGTGGCAAGGTCAGGGGCTGCGCCAGACCAGTGCTGGGCAGACTGGGGTCCACCGGGGCTGCCGGCCCCCGCGGCCACGCGGAAGGGGACGCGGCGCCTTGCTCCACAGTGGCCTGGGCACAGTGCCTGCCCTCAGCTCGAGGACGTCGCGTGGGGTGAGTTCCCGGGCGCAGCGGGAGGTCGTCTGGGTGTCCCTCACGTCGCCGCATTGAAGTCCGACAGGCTCCATAGCTCCCTGCGCTTCTCCAGGGGTGTCCGTCCGGGCGACGCGTCGGGAGGCAGGAGACGCGCTTCGTCGTCGTTTTCATTTTGGACACTGGTGGCAGCGTCTGCGCCACGTTCGGGGCGCCTTGACATTTGGAATCGCTCCGACGCCCGCGGGGTTATTTAGCCGCTGTGCACTGCGTCCCTGCCAGGAGTAGAAATGTCACTACCAAAAATCCAATTAAAACTTAAACTTTATGTTGATCACCCGTTACAAAGAAATCCCAGCGTTTTCAGAAATCACTTCTCTCAAATCAGAGAGCGCAGCGTCCAGATCATTAACGAGCAGGAAATACGATTTCAATTAATGACGCGTCGCTCCCTTTCTGTCTCCGGCCTGTCCTCTGACGCCTGCCCCCTTGCTGAGCCCAGAAAGGAGGCGAATTATAACGGAGGAAGAAGAAAAGATGTTTTTTATTCTCTGCCAAGGATGCGAACGGTTGATCTTAGGATTTGCACTGGCCCTGTCCTTCCGAGAAGGCCACCACTTAGAGGAAGGACGGGGCCGCCAGCAGCTGTCTGTAAAGGACCAGGCTAAGGCCAGGGCCCCGGCAGGGGAGCAGGGCGGAGAAGGACCGGCCATTCTCTGAGCGCCCGGCCCTGGCCCGCGTGGCTCCCGCAGCAGTCGCTGTAGTCACGGCCCGCTCAGGCGTCTTCGGAGGCAGACGTGAACTTCTGTGTTACTTAAAGCACAAGACACAAGTGACCCCTTTCTGACGGAAACGAAGTTGCAAAAACAGAAAGTGTCCCCTGTTAATTTTCAAAGAGTAAGGGCTTCATCCTATTTCTTGATTAAGCGTGTGGCACATTTACACGTTTTCGTGGAAATCATTTCTTCGCGGTTATTTCTTCACGTGGAAAGTTACAGCCACAGTTTTGTCTGATCTCTAAGTTTTACAGAAACCCTTTCTGCAAAACTGTGACTTCGGATCCTTGGTGTCCCAGCTCTACTTCTTCAGACACGGTCCACCCGGGATGACAGGAAGGAAAAGGCGCTGAGCTTCTCCGCGAGCCGTCCCCCCACTCCCGGAGAGACCCCGGGGCCCAGGTGCCCAGACCTGGGAGTTTCGCCGGGGATGGTGGCTCTGATTCTCAGCAGGAGAGTGACCGGAGCGTGCCATGGTCAAACCTCCTCTTCGTGGTGAGTAGGCAGAGCTTTACAGCGCCACCGCCCCAGCTGCCACCTCTGAAAAGCCGACCCGACTCTCCTCAGTAACCGATGCACCGGATCCTGAGAGCTGGTGCGACACTTGGTAACCTTCTCTTCGTCTTTCGGATAGGAACAAAAATACTGTTATCAGGGACTGTTACAAATATAAATTTATGTTACTTTTAATCTAGAATTTCAATGCCTCGATATATGTTTTGCGTTAGTATTGGGCAGGGAGAGTTTTTTATTTCCCTTGGATTCTCATTAGTCAGCATTTCCACACACACACACACACACACACACACACACACACACACACGGTGGACTCTGACAGCAAATAAAGTAATATGCCACGAGTAATGAATGGGGGTGGTAGAGAGCTTATTTGTGCTGAAAAATTAGGCTAAATATAACCACTGAGGTTTAATAAAATCCCAGTTCTTCATTGTTTGTTAACAAATTCAAAATAGAAAAACAGTGAATAATCGGCTCTAATGCTCTAGGAAGCGCAAGTTCATTTTTTTAAGAGAGGAAATAAAATGTCCAGCACCAAACACTAAGGATAATGTATGTTGTGGCTTTTTATATAAGCGAGATTGGACATGATTTAAACAATGCCCTCAAGAATGGTTTTATAAAATCTACAGAAAGCTTCTTCCAATGAACACTTCTAATGTCTATCATCGGTAAAAGTTGAGTTTGTTGTATCAAAAATATAAACCCGTGAAACCACATTTTGATTGTGACATATCCACGAGTCCTGCTCGAGGACCGAGCCGAGAAACGCAGCCCAGAGTAAAAATGAATTGAAACTGAAACCAAATTGCTCAGAAGGGAAGGATGGGTTCAAACGCAGATCGATCCAATCTCTGGTTTCGTGGCACCAGTTGGGATAAGGGTTTGGCCTCTCTGCCTACGAACTGCCCCATGGCAAAAAAGAATGAGGCTGTGCAGGAAATTTGCAGCCGAGAAGCTCGGAAATAATGATTAATTCTTGAGTATTTTTATATCAGCAAATTGGCACATTTCCAGTAATTATTACACTTTCTCGTTTCCATAAAAATTATTTTTAAAGAGCTCGAAATGCTTTCCTAATGCTATTTACTTTGAACAAATCTGGATAGTGACAATCACAATGATTAAAATATTTTGCAATCAGAATCAAAATGCCAGAAATGTAAATATTTTCCCCAAGATGAGAAAATCTCCAGTGCCATGAGAAAATATAGTACTGATTCATCATTTGTCCATCTTTTGGTAAATCCCCTATCTATTACTTATTAATAACTAAATTAAAAACTAAACATTTTTCTAAACACTAAATATTAACATGTTCCTGACAATAGTTATGTTATACATATATATTTTAATTTATTGATGCCATCAACATTATACAACTATGTCGCTTTTGCACTTACATCTGAAACGGGGAAGGAAATGAGGTGCGGGGAAGTGGCACTGGACGTTTAATGTTGTCATAGACGTCACAATTCTAAGAAAGCATTCCCGCTCCAAAGCAAGTGAGCCTCAAGGAAATCAGACGACAAGCAAAATCACATCTTAAGCGGTTCCCATCTCCACACCTGTGCTCTGTCAGGTGAGAACAGGTGTGAAAAGTGCCTCGAGAAGCGCAGGGGGCGCTTGCCTGGGGTGTCCCAACCCCCGCTGCTTCTGGGACACGGGACATCGACACACACTGCGCACTCTGCCGGAACATGAGGTCACGATTTTCGTGAGCTCTTGGTATCAAATCACCACAGCTGATCTATGCTTTGAAACTATTCTTTGCCTGAGAAGTGTGGGGAAATTAAGCCCCAGCGTCAATGGCCACCAAAGATCCTGGAAATTGGGAGGAAGGTGAAGGAATTTGGACCTAGACGATCTCTCTGATCTAAGGAGAAGCTGGCCTCGCAGGGATGGAGGAGCCGGCGTGGGCTGGGACTGGGGAGGGCGGGGGTCAGTCATCGGACAGAAGCGTCAGGCACCCCGGACTGTGGAGCCCCTGACAGTGGCTCTGCCGACCCCCACCCCCGCACCCCCGGGACCGCGAGAGCCCTTCGCAGATGTTTGCGCCCTTCCCAACCGCGCCAAACGAGCGCAAATGGGGAAACGATGTACAAAGCACTAAGTAGGTGTCTATATTTCCATTTTTGGGAGCTTTGAACTCACTTAAAAGGTAAATAAGAATATTTTAGGGAAAAATATGTGACCGTTCGCATCCCCATTACCGGCCGGGCGACAGACTGCACGGAAAGTTGCCGCCAACTCCCCACCTGGTTCCCTTTTGCTTCTTCTACTTTATGAGCCATCGAGGCACCTGTAGTGTGTCTCACAATCTGCAGGTCCTCAGAGATGATTTTAGACAATAACCGATACCGCATTTCCCGCGCGATTTGCCTGATAAGGCCCGGTCACTAGAATCACTTTCGGAGGCGCCGCCGCGGGCGTGGGGCGCTCAGGGCGCTCGGGGTGCGGTGGGTGCGGCTCGGGGGCTTCGTACTGTTCTCTATTTGCATCTGTCCGAGCACCTGGCTTCCCCGCTCCTTCTGAGGCGAGGCCCTGTTTTCGGCGATTTTTCAGTAGAATGTGATGCGTAGGGCAAGTCCACTTTTTCCTGCGTTGTACTGACTTTTGGGAGACTGAACCCACAGGCGGGAAACACGCGCCCCATTTCCCGTCCCCGTCGCGTTTCCCGTGGTCTCCGTGGGCGGCCGTCGTAACGGCGGGGGGCGCGGAGCTCTATTTCCACAGCAAAAGCCTTTCCAGTTGCTTGTCACAGGCCATGAATTCCACCTGCCTTCAGGTGCCAGCTATGGGGCCGTTGTCTCCTGGCACGTCGCGATGTCCTGCGTGCACGCACGCGATGTATCCGACACTGAGACGTGACACAACGCAGACTTGGAGCTGCTCGCTGGGTGGACGCGCCCCGCCCCCCACCC
>NW_006440645.1:1308782-1314766 GCF_000325575.1 Pteropus alecto | reverse complement strand
GGAAGGCAGCTTCCTCCACCCCCTGTGCAAACCCGCAAATTCAAGGGTGAGGCTTCTGGTGTGCAAAATTAGGAGAACGGTGGGAAGGAAAAGGCACGGTTTAAAGAGAATTTTTGGCCGAGCACAGGCTTATTCGATGACACATATAAGAAGATGAAAGTTTAATATCATTAAAAGGAACAAAATGCCTGCTTCTAGCGCTGCTCAGGTCGCGGGAGGAACAAAGGAGCGCTGCGCTCTGTATGTGCTGCATCTTTAAATAGATCTGGTTCCCTGTGACATGGACGCTCACGACTAATCGCCATTGCGTTTAAGAATCGGAGAAAAAGGGAAATTGGAATTGCGATTTCCAATTTTCATCTAAAAGCGCGGCACCCAATCGCCGGCTCCATGGTTCTTGCAGCCGTACTACTAAAACTAGGGGGCTACGGCATGCTACGAATTACTACCGTACTGAATCCAACAACAAACCAGAGCCAAAGAACCCTGCCTCCGTGTGTGTGCATGTGAGCAAGTTCCAGAAGCGGAAGCCAGCGATGAATGACCATCCTTCCTCAGCAACCTCGCGAGCGATAATTAGCCATCAGTATTGTGATTAGCCTGTAAATCTAGACAAATTGCTTCTTCTAATATTGCCTTTTTTTTTCCAGAATTTTCATTTATTTTTTTTTAAATTGGACTCCTAAAATGGCAGTTTTGCTTTTTCTTATATTGAGTGTATGTGTGTTTGCTTGTGCAGTGTGTAAGTGTATGTATAAGTGTGAATATATTGTATATTGTCTACATCTTATACACGATGTGTATGTACATATATATATATATAATGTACTTGCAGTTTTCTTTTAATTTAAATTTCTGTTCGGATAATTATCTATATAGAAGTTTTGTTCATGCTTTGGGAACTATTACCCAGAGGAAAAAAAAACCACTATATTCTAACTTTATTCATTTAAAAATGACAGAATTTTGAAATAAGCTTCTCCTTTCTGATATATGATAATGTTAAGCCACTATTACATAACAACTGCCATAAAGATACATGGATAAATTATATATTTTTGACATTTTCGACAAACGATGCAATTAGTTATATTATTTTATAGCCCCCCAAATGTATTTTTCCAAAATGTAAGATACAAAAGCACATGGACTTAAAAATGGCCACACACGTGCAGTGAGCGACATAATTTACTCTCTTAATGTTTGTTAGTCTAGCGTGTTGCCTGTTTAGGTGTTAAAAATGTGAATAACTCTATGATATCTCACAACTTTCTCATAAAAAGAACTTTGCAAAGTCTTACCTACATCATATATTTAAAACTTTTGAACGATCATTAAAGACAATTATTAAAAGAATCTACTAAAACCATTCCACCCCTTAACAATATTATATGAGTTTGGTTCACACTAACAAATTCTTTTTCCTCATTTCCTGTAGATACATTTGGAAAAACAAAAACAAAAAACGAAATAAGTAGAAAGACACTTCTCTAACCAATGAATATATCTCAGATTCAAATGCTGGCTCGAAACAACGTTTAGTGGATAAACTAGTTTCTTCAAAGAAATTCGTTGGTGGTAGTTCCATTGAAAGCAAGTTGTGGAATGTGACAACCTAAGGGCCCCGTTTCCTGAGGCCTTGTTAGGACAGCTTGGAGCAGGCCAGCTGGCACAGATGCCAGGGGGAATTCTGCAGGCCCGATTCTAGCCCAAACCATCCTGATGAGGAGTAGGAATGGCTGCTCCATGCAGGAAAACGACAGCCTGTGGTTGTCCTGGAACCCAGCCTCTGGCAAGCCAGGGTCACCCAGAAGTCCGTAGAATTAGGAATTCCCTCTGCCGTGTCGCATTTCAGAGGCAAGCCAGGGACCTGTTGGCCGGAGGGAGAGATCACCGACTAATTAGTCAGAATTTCAGAGTGGGACTTGGTCATCCTAGCAGATATAATTTTGTCAGTGTAGGTGGCACACGAACTCATTAAAATGGCACGTGGTAGAAGCACAGGTTTGAGGCAGCCTAGTTTGCTCTCTGCTGACTGTGGCATCCTGTGCAGTCAGCAATTCCAACCCCGAAGAAGCTAGGGGGCCACTAAGGCTGAGGCATGAACGCTGAGTTCATGCCCTCGGCCCACACTTGGGGGAGGACGCTACGTGGGGACAGGTCAGCAAGTTCCCACCGGTGTGAGCGGCGCCTCCTGGGTCCCCTTATTAAACCCGTTTAGGACCACTTACACAATTTTTTTTTCTGTGATATAACTTTATTCATCATTTCCTACTTCAAAATCCTATCGGAATAACATTAGCCATAAATTCATAAAGCCTTATCGGTCACTGCAAATGCGCACCCCATCGCCACCTGGGTCACGGCTCACACGCGTTATGTTCCAGAAAACCGCGTGGCGCGATGCGAATCACAGAGTTTCTGTAAAAATGCGTGCGAGACGTTCGCGTTCAAGTTGAGTATCAAGAAGTATTATTTCGTCATTTACTTGCTCCTGATAGCGCAATGCTTTCTCCAGGCTTGAATGGAGATAAGGCTGAGATCGCCGATCTTCTGTTATGACTCTTCCTGGGCGTTTATCCTTCTCGACTTCTATTGCTTCTGTTTTCCAAGCTCTTTCTAACGTTACGATCTAGCCCTTCTGTATCCTCGCTCCGTCCCACCCTATTTCCTAGTCTGTCGCACGCCAGGGGCTAGGATTTAGGACTTCCGCGTATGAATTTGGGGCGGGGGACAGAAGTCACCTGTAACAGATCATGAGAGAACCACGCGATATGTTGTTTATAGTTATGGCCCGTCAGACAAACCAGGCACAGGACAGAGTGAATAGAGTTGTGGGGATGGACGGCAGGCAAGCCTTGACTTCGAACGTATCATGTCTATTCAGATGATTTGAAATTTTATTTTCGTGTACATGTATCCTTTTATTAACCATAAAAGGAAAATGAAAAAATTTTCTTTTTAAACAACTAAAGATTAAAGCTAATTATAAGACAACCTTAGGATAACCGCAATGGTAAGATTTTAGCTGCATTTGTTCAGGCAGTGAAGCGGTTTGCTTTGCAATTCGATGTGAAAATCTTGTTTTACTAAACGAACCTCATGCTACCATCTGTGGCATTCCCGAACTCCCAGCATCGTTCATATTTTGTTTTAAATTTTGACAAATGGCTTTGAAACAGAAGCGCCAGGTTACAAACATCAGCCTTTTCTACTTGGAAATTCGACCGAACAGTTTACTAGACCAGTTCAGTTTATCTGTCAGACATGATATATGTCTGGAACAGTTTTTGAAATTGCAACATGATATTTTTATCAGCCATGGCGGTCAGAAGCGTGTGTCAGGAGGCGACACGGCTTTCAAATGGCCTTAGCACCGTTGGTTTCTCTGCTCATCACAGGGCCTCCCTGAGCTGACCTGTCCCCTCATCTTAAACGGTGCCCCCTGCCCACCCCTAGATCTTTTCTTTCCATTATCCCAACTTTATTTCTTATTTTTTTTTAATGCAACACATATCACTATTTCAAATGATGTTATGTGTTTTACCCAGGTGTCATTTACTGTCTGCACTAAAATGCAAACTCGATGAGAGAAAGGACTAACTCATCGCATCTCTGTGGGTGTCCCCAGGTCTCAGAGTGGCAGGTGACACATGCAGGAAACACTATAAAACACAATACATAACTGTTGGATGGATGAAAGTCATGCAAAAGGAAAAAACATATTGTAAGGATACTTTTAACTAATTTTTTATTTAATACTCTTATTTTCGTTTCAATTTCAAACATAGGTAAAAGTAATCTCGAATCATGTGTGGATTATTTAGGTTATTTCAATGATAACTGTAAGGGAAGCAAAATCTTCTTTTTGTATAAATATAAAGCTCTTTGTTGCTTTACTTTCTTAATTTTAAGTTGATATTTGTAACCTTTTTAACCGTTAAGGAAAACTACCCCAAAACATAAAAACGAGGCACACATCTGAGTGGGACATCTCTACGATGGCACGTGGGGCAGAGTGGCCGAAAGGTCGCGCTGGGTTTCCCTGCGGGCCAGTAACTAAATACGAACCTTCCTGGCAGAGTTTTCCTGACGCCCCTTTATTAAATCGCCTGTAAACACACAGCTTCTCACACACGCTCGGAATTGCTGTGAACGTTTTCCTGAGTCTCTCCTTTATAAGTGAGTCGAATAAAATCTTTGACACCTTTTTTAATGTTATATTTGCACGAAAGCCATAATTTTAACTTTCTTTGAAAATTCTACTTTAACAACAGATATTAAAGAATACATATATTTATACTAATTTCGAAAAAAATAATGAAAATCTGTTTAAAAACAGGGTTTTTAATATCAGAATGCAAGTGGCTGTTAAAGTATCAGCACTCCATCGCCACGTAGGATCGATCCCGGAATAAATGGGAAGTATAACGTAAGAACATCCTTATGCGGGACCTTGTCATTAGGGTAAGCAGTTGTCCCAGATTGCCTGGGCCCAGGGGACTTCTCGAGATGCTGGGTTTCCAGTGCTAAAACAGGGACGGTCCTGTGCATAAAGGGATATTTGGTTGTCCATTGAGTCTGTACAGTGTATGAAAGGAGAAAATACATGGTCAATTCAGTGTGTTCCGACACAGCTCTTACTACTGTAAAACCTCCCCCCTTCCTCCCTCCCTCCTTCCTCCTCCTCTCCCCTCCCCTCCTCTCTGTCTTTGCTTCTTTTTTTAAGCATGGTGTTAAAATGATGGCTCTCAAATTTTATCATATGTCAGAAACACCTGAAGGGATCATTAAAATATAGATTATTGGGCTTTTTCCCCCAGAGTCAGTTTATGTGGAGTAGGGATGGAGAATTTGCAATTCTAATAAGTTCCCAAGTGATTCTAATTGTGCTGGACTAGGCATCACACCTGGAGAAGTAGAGTGAAGAGATTTCGCCTGTAAAATTCTGTTTTGGGGATCGATCGTCTTTATTTATTACTTTAAGCATCAATTTTTATGAATATTTTGAATGCTCTATACACTTTGGAAAAAAACGTTTTTGGCTAAAATGCATATTTAAATTTAAATGTAAATATATACAAATATTGTATATTATAAAATCATATGTACATATATATTACTTAGCTTGAACAAATTATTAATTTTGTTACTGAAACATTCCTGAACCTTTAAGTTTCTTTGCTTTTCCTAAGCTGCCTTTCCCTGAGAGAGATGATTTAAACTTCCCTGCCAGTACCGTGCTTCTGTCCATTTCTGTTACATTTTCTATGGTGTGACTGATTTCCAAGCTCGTTTCACAGGTTGAGAGAGTTTAACGATCTGTTTGCAGAGGAGATTGTGCCTTTTCTCGACATAAAATATTTATCTGTCCTTTCTCAGATTTCACCTTGACTTCCACGTTGTCCGTTATTAATGTTTACACACCCGCCCTCTATTTCTTAATATTCTCCCGGTATATGTTTTTCTGGTTGTGCATTCTGAACCCCGCTGAGTCATTTTGTTTGTCTTGTATTCCTTACACATAGCACAGAGCCGGACTTTGCCTGTTTAGTTATTTTTATTTTATTTTTAGCTTTATCTTATCATCTCAGAATGTAGTATCAAGGAGAGCCCATTCACACATACTGCGATGTTTTCGGAGTTATTTCGATATCGTTTTTTTCTTACCTTTTCTTGTTATTTTCCACCCCTCCCATGCCTGTCCTTCGAATTGCTCAGACGTCTCTCTCTCTGTCTCTTTGAAAGTCTGTGCACGTTGCTGTTGTTTGAGCTGCACATTAAAAGCGCGTTGAAGCTTCTGTTCTCCGGCGTCGCCACGTGGAAACCACAGCATCATTTCGCTTCCCCGCCTCTGGCTCAGCCCCGCCTCCCCGAAGCCCAGCGCCCTGCGTCCTAGGTGTCCGGGACCAGCGCCGGTGTCACCGCCGGGACAGCTGAGAAGTGGGGTCCGTGCGCCGCCCCGCTGTCTCTCCCGGGGACTG
>NW_006440645.1:1304392-1308734 GCF_000325575.1 Pteropus alecto | reverse complement strand
TGCCGGGCTCCCCCTGCCTTTCGTTCTTCCTCTGCGGACGGGGCGCGGGAAATGACACCCAACCGGGCTCTTCTGTCCCCCCACCCCAGCCTGAAACTCAGGGGACAACGCTGCGTGGGGCTCTAGAGGCCCCAGCTGGCGCGGGCGCCCCGGGGACAGGTGCCACTCTGAGCAGCGGTCCCACTGAGCGGGCAGGGCGCGGGCCCCTCCCTCTCTGTTTGATTGACGTTCCGCGGATGCGGGCATTTTCAGGGCATCTGATGGAAGCAGATCGCTCATCACTGCCTTTCACACTGAGGATTCGGCCACAGCCGTTTCCACGCTCAACGTCTTATTTATTAGAGCCTGCTGTTCCCTGTAATCACCATCCTTGTCTTTTCAATACTTTTATGGATATAATACGCACATACACAAATTAAGTAGTAGTGATGGATGCTAGTAGGGAGGGAAGGTGGCCGGCTTGACCCAGACGGACCATCGTTAGCGCATGTTCACATTTCCATAATTTGAAACTGTAAATTCTCTTGTAGCTGCAAAGTGTTTCCAGATCAACAGCGACGTGAGTAGATTTTGGCTGTAAGAGCCGCGAGACCACAGAACACAAAGCTATTCGTGCAGTGGGTATTGTGGATTTTGTTGGCGAGGTTGGCTTCTCGGTAGAAATAAAAGCTTAGATTGAAAGAGTACACCTGAAACAAAAACGAACTTTCTAGAATAAAATAAACCTGAGTACAGATATAGATTTAACTTCCCAGGGCTTCTTATGTTTTGAACTGATTTTTAGGCAATAGATTTTAAAACTACATCTCATGAACGAGATTGTCTCCTATTACACAGGACTTCAGAGGATAGAACTAGCAACCAAGAAAAGACTGATTTTTTTTTTTCATTGAAGAAAGCCTTCATGATGTAGGCCTCAGAGAGCCCGACGCGAGTGTTCTCGGATTCTGTGCATCGAAACGGCCCAGACGGCTGACACGCTGCTGGGCACCTCTGCTGGGCGTCTCGTTGTATTCCAGGGTCTGGGTGGCATTGAAGGAATAAATGGAGTTGTGCAAGATGTGTGTGTGTGTGTGTGTGAGAGAGAGAGAGAGAGTGTGTGTGTGTGTGTATGTGTGTGTGTGAGAGAGAGAAAGAGAGAGTGTGTGTGTGTGTGTGTGTCCTCGTTCTGCCTCGAAGAGTGTGTGTGAGAGTGTGTGTGTGTGAGAGAGAGTGTGCGTGTGTGTGAGTGTGTGCGTGTGTGTATGTATAAGAGTGTGTGAGAGAGAGTGTGTGTGTGTGTGAGAGTGTGTGTGTGTATGTGTGTGTGCGCACGCGCGCGCATGTGTGTGTGTGTGTCCTCGTTCTGCCCTAGACTTGGGCTGTTCTCCAAGGATCCAATCTTAATGGAATAAATGAGGAAACAGAAGTTAGGAATTAATTTTGGCATAAGAAAGAAATTGGAAAGCATTGTTTCCATCGCTTAGAGCTCTGCTACGTTCGCAAAAGAAACAAACGGATCTAACAAGTTAACCCAAAAAGTTCAGACCCGAATCGCAAACAATTAGCCAACGTGAAACTAGCTTGCGGCTTCCGAGCCCTGCTTTGGGAGGGTGACAGGGACCTGGGCAGAGGCGGTATGTCCGGCCCGTCCGAGGACGCCTGCGTTGACTGTGACCCATGTCACTCCTGCTCAGAGCAAAGCGAAACTCGTCTCGGTGTTGCCACGGACTGGGGACTGTCTCACCTGTGGTGCCGGGAAAACCGAAGGCCGTTTAAGAATGAACCTTATAAATGAGCCTCAACAAAAACTGTGTCTTTAGACCTTCGAAGACTCTAGATGTTGGAATTTTATATAGAATATTTTCAAAGCCCAATCTGGTCATCTTAGAATAAAGGCAGGCTACGGGGGCGAGCTGGGCCCAAAACTAAACGGTGGTCAGCAGCGCGACGGCCCCCAGCGTCAGGCAGAGTCTGTGGCGGGCTTCGAAGTTATCATTTTCTTGTTCTTCAATTAGCGTTGACATTCGGAACTATTTTATGTTGGTTTCAGGTGTACGGCTTAGTGGTTAGACATCTATGTAGCCTCCAGAGCGATCCGCCGATCAGTCTGTGCCCACCTGGCACCGTAACTGGTTCTTACAGCGTTGCTGACTCTGTTCTCCGCATCCCCGGGACTGTCTGTGACTGCCCGTCTGTGCTCCGAACCCCATCCCCCTCGTCTGGGAGCCCTCCAACCCTCCCCACCCCCAATCTGGCGACCCTCAGTCTCTCCTCTGTGTCTACGAGTCTGTCTTTGTTTAGCGTCTTCATTTATTTGGTTCCCAAGATTCCACACATAGGTGAAATCATATGGAATCTGTCTGTCTCTGTCTGACTTAGGTCACTTAGCATAATAATCTCTAGGTTCATCCACATCGTCACAAATGGTTAAGATTTCATTTTTTTTCCCATCGTATATATAAACCATAACTTCTTTATCCGGTCGCCTCGCGCCGGGCGTTCAGGCTGCTTCCATATCCAGGCTCTTGTGAATGGTGCCACAGTGGACATGGGCTGCACAGAGCTTTATGAAATTAGCGTTTTGCTTTTCTTTGGATAAATACCCAGAAGCGGGATTGCTGGGTCATAAGGTAGTTCTGTTTCTAGTTTTTTGAGGAACCGCCAGTTTTCCATTTCGAGTCGTCACTGCTGGCCCAGCTTGTCCTCTGACCGCAGGGCCCACAAGGCCCGCGTTGACACCGGCGTGTCTGTTATTCGGTCCGTGACGCCACAGAGCGTGTTCTCTCCCCCCTCGCTCAGCCTGCGCCTCTCTCTCTTTCTCTGGCTGCTTTTTTTCTTTCTTATTGTTGGGTTTAAAGAGTTCTCCGTATAGTTTAGACTCCAGTCCTTTATCGGATGTGTGTTTTGCAAATATGTCCTCTCAGATCATTCTTACCAGTGTCTTCTGCCGAGCAGAAATTTTTAATTTTAGTGAAGTCCAAGTTATCGTTTTTTTCTTCTTCCATGTTTTGTGTTTTTAGTGTTGTAGCTAAGAGGTCATCGCCAAACCCTAGGTCACCTAAGATTTTCCAAATGTAATTTTATTACTGAATCTATGAGATTAAAAATGTAATGTTATTTCTATCAATCCCGAATTTTTCAATTTAGCTTTTATGCGCCATTTCTCTTTGGAGTTCATATTGTACACATGTAGATTGAACTGAGAAATTTGTAGATGACGCGAAAATATTTTACCTAAAACTTTGGGAACATTCCCACCAAAATATCAGCGAGAAGCGGCTTATAATGGAGGACTCAGGAAGGCACGGGCCAGGGGAGGGACAATCAAAAGTGCAGTGTTAAAATGCAGTTCTCCGTCCCCGGCAGTGTGTGTCCCCACCCATAAAGTGCCACTTTCCCTGGCACGTTTCTGCCTGGGAGGTGGTTCGGGAAAACGGCGCCTTCCCCAACCCTCCCGGCTTGCGACGGCCTAAGTCAGCAGTCAGCATTTCTGACAAACTCTCGGCGAGCTGACCCCAGCGCACACACACTGATGCTTTTTTTTGGATGCTGGTCCCGTCTGCGATATCCACAACAAAATGGAAAAAGAAACAGAAACGTCAGTCCGTGCTGTATCTCGTACACGGCAAACATCCAAACAACGAAATTCCCGTCTACACCGTGCTCTAAGGAACAGAGAGAGGCGATTACTCAGGAGGAGAAGCTGGAGTTTCTCCTGACGCGTGTGTGTTGTTTAATTACCGAACCGTTCTCTGGGAGACAAAGAAGATTTGTGAGCCAATTATATGCTTGTGGTTTTGCAGTACAGTTTGAAATGTCCTCTGGATTTGCAAATCATTTTCTCTAAGAAGAAACAGACTTATCTAGTGTTCAAGTCCAAAGCACTCTTCAAATGCCACATGTTGTACCATTTAGAATTTGTGTAACATTCAGGGATTTACTGAGCTGGAAAATAGAGAGACGCCCCTTCCCCCTCTCCCCCCAATTTGTTCTTCACTCATTTTCCAGTGCGGTAGCAAAATACCGCTCGGAAAGTGAACGTGACTGAAAACGCCGTGGGCCGCTCATGGCCTCTGAGGGGAAGAAGCAGTAGAAATACTGGATAAAATTTATATAGGTCTGAGGCGAGGGCATCTTGGTGTCAGAATTCAGCTATTTCTTAAACAGCTTTTGCAAAGTAACTGTAAATATGTGTGTTCCAGATCGAAAACATGTCAGATACGTTGCCTAAATTGCTTGAAAAAGCACAGTATTCTGCAAATCTTTCTAAAGTAGGTCCATGGTTCAGCGGCCTAAGCTCCCCACCGGAAACTCAGACGCCGACGTTGGGAGGAACCCGAAACCTAGTCATCCATCAGCA
>NW_006440645.1:1300945-1304380 GCF_000325575.1 Pteropus alecto | reverse complement strand
CTGGGCCAGGCCCTGGGCAGGTCGCACGGCCTTCCCAGGAGCTTCAGTCCCTGGCAGCTCCATTTCCGTCCAGCCACGGCCTGGCTCTGCCTCATGAAACAGAATTCAATGAGCATCTTAGCCCGCAAATCTGGGGAGTAGCAGAGTACGCCTTTCCAACAAAAACACCCCTTGTTTGTTTGGGGGGGCTCTTACCCACGTCCCATCTCTCGAGGGTGCAGCCGTGTGCTGCAGAGACCCCGGGGACTGTCCCCTCCCCGTCCAGGACACACTCCGGTCTGGCATCCGACCGCCCCCGCGGTCTGCATGCCTGCTGCCAGGATGCTTCTCCATGCATCCCTTATTTCTCTGAAGCGATCTATTCTACTTCATAAATCCCGAGTGACATAGCATCTCATTGATCGAAAGGGTTAAAGTAGCTAGGCAAATCACTTAATTTACACTCACGGGGCAACTTGCATTAAATAAAGATCAATGTTTCTAACGGTCATTTATTTTAGCGATGTCTCTGGCCACTGCCTCTTCCTGCACAGTTCTCGGACGGACGTGTATTTTTATAAGTTCAGATAGGTCGAAGGTGCTAATCTTTTCGTTCGTTTTGATTTGTTTTAATTTCAGAGGTTTCCTTCTAATGCATACTTGTTATGACGTCACTAAACATAACGGTTTGAGAGCAACATGGTTCTCATTTCAGAACCATTTGGTCATCAATCTGGACCTCAGGTTTATATTCTTATATAAACACCGCCACCGAAAAAAGGAAAAAAGGAAAAAGAAATCTCGTCGCCCTGAAAATAAGCTGAAATACACTAGAATCCACAGTTTAAATGACTGCTCCCCGCCACCTGCTGTGAGACGGAGCCGATAGGCACGTATCGATCCGGGACGTACAAATAGCTGCACTGATATTGCTTAAATGTCATCCTGCGAATTAGCTCAGACTTATTAATAAGCACGTGTTCTGCCTCTATACAGCAATTATATATGATACTATTAGTGGTATCAATTAAGATAGATAAAGTAATCACTTAGTTGGACGCACGAGGAGCCTGATGGCTGCACTCCCCCCGATAATGGATTGTGCTCCGTCCTCAAGTACAGTCGGCCAGACTCAGGATCAATAGAACGCTACGCTTAGAATGACCGCTCGCCTGAAGGATACCGACGCCTGACTTAGGACTCATTATGCAGATTTCTAACTGCGATGGAAAACTTGCCTAACATTAAGTAGTTATTTCTGAAAACCAAAGTTTATGTCATTGCACCCCAAAACACCGGGACTTCTAAATTTTTTCTTTCTTTGTATGAACAGCCCCTCTTATAGCGGTAACATTCAATTAAAATGTTTCGGCTCATTCTGTTTTATGTTCTGCCATTCACGACATCTCTATGTTCTGCAAAATGCCTTGGGCATGTGTGGGCCGGTGCACCCACACGACGGGGCACACGACTTAGTTTCCCAGGACAAAATCTGGGGAAATGCGAAGTTACTGTGGCGTGCCCGAGCACCCCCCTGGCGAGAGGCAAACTGACTTTGGTGGAGAAATGCATCTTGTGGGAATGACAGCGCCTCACATCCATCCCTGCCTTGCATCGAAGTGTAAAGCAGCCTTGGGAAAGCTACAGGCTTCTGAGTGTTTCTCAGTCTTCTCGGTAGAGGCGATCTGGGCAGGCAGGATGGATGAAAAATGGGATGCGAGTGAGCTTCGTGTGCGCGGCCTCCTCGGATGGAGGCGGAGTGTTCGTACGATACTAGACTGAGCGAGCTTTGCCACAATCCACATTTTAGCCGAAGCTTTGTAAAACTCATAACCTTATTTCTTATACATCTGTCATCATCTCGATGATTGACAGGAGAGACCAAAGCAGGGCTATTGCATTGAACAGAAAAGCAAGGGGCTCCTGCGAGAGTATGTTTTGCTACAGCAGGTGCACAGGAAAAAGACGTGGGACGCTTTGGGGCTCCGAGCGCGGTACCAGCGCCCTCAGATCTGAAACTATAATCTAGATGCAAGTGTTCGTACCGCAGCGCCCTCTGGGGGCGGGGGACAGGCAGACACGGCGAGCTGGGGCGAAGCCTGCTACGCATGGAGCTGGGACGCAGCAGTTGGATCGCAAGGACACAACGTCATGTGAATGTACGCATCAGAATTTTCCCACGTGGTCTGAATGTACACATCAGAATTTTCCCACAGCGCAGCTTAGCTCGAAACAGCAAAATTAGGATATATTCAGAATGCTAGTAAACTAACCGAGTGATGGTTAAATAATCTGTCATACAGGAGGCATGTACCGATATGGAATATTTTCAAAAGATGTTATAATTAAAAACACATACAGACACGAGATAGTGTGGGACTCTATCCTACAAATAAAAATCAAGAGGGAAAAATGAGGGGAAAATTGAGGGTTCAGAGATACGGCTTATCTTTCTGGAGAGAGATGCCAGCATCATTTAAAAGAAATGAACTTAATTGCTAAGGATTAGATTGTTCTTTTTTGGTTAATTTTTTAATCACATCCAAATGCAAAATTTTTAAACAATGTTACAAAATATTCCCATGAGATTATGGGCCAGTAGTTTTAACAAATACGTCTTTTTAAAATTAAGAATAACGAGTATACTGGTGTATAATTATTCTTGAGTAATGTATAAGATAGATGTTCATTCTCACATAAAATTATAAAATATACTTTTATTTATTTAGTATGTTTCTGGCGGCATAACCATCTTTAATTATGTAAGCGTCTTTGTCAAAATGATTCTTTTCTGGATTAGAGAATTTCAATCCATAGATATTTGACTAATGTGAGTTTTTTAAAAACGAAAAATAAATTTTTGTTGATCTAAAATGCTTTAATAAATATTATGATTATTTTGTTAATAATTGTATAAAATTAAGTTTTATTAACCAAATAATTCTTTGAACCCCTACTATTTATAAAATATATAAAGTCATGGAATGAATTTAAAGGTATATGCGTCGAACGCATATAGAAATTGCTTTACAATTATTACTAGTAACTTTGAATGTTACAAAAAAAGAAAGACATTAAAATAAAATAATGATACTGCTATTAAGAAAAGGTATCGTTAAGCATTTATTGGGCTGGCCGCCAGACCCTGGGCTAAGCGCTTTAAACGCGACCCTATGTGACTCTAAGATCTGACGCGCTCTCAAAGCAACCTGCGAGAAAGAAAAGCTAGAACTGGACAGGTTAACCGAAAATGGGGGGTAGAACCTTCCAGAACCGGTGTTCTTTTTTGAGAAGGGCGTGCCGCGCATGCGGTGGCACCGGGCCGTGTTCCACGGGTCCTCGCGGCATGTGGCGCAGGTGGCCTCGGTGACCGTGACGGGTGGCGCCGTGGCGCGCTGACCACTGGCCGGTCCGGCAGAGCGCGCTCGGGGCCGAATTTCGCAAGATCTTCAAGTG
>NW_006440645.1:1295827-1300482 GCF_000325575.1 Pteropus alecto | reverse complement strand
CCCCGCGCGGACACCTCCCTGGAGAGGGCGCACACGTGGCCATGCGCCGCGGAGCGAGGCCCCGCGCCAGGAGCCGGGGAGACGTCCACGCGCCCGGGACCGCTGCAAGAAGACAGGTCGCGAGGGGGTGGCGGGCCCTGAGCCACCCGGCGCTGGCAGCGGGTGCAGCGGGCCAGCCTCTTGGGGACCGGCTTGACCGGGCTTCCGACAGCTGACAGTTACCGCGTGACTCGGTTACCCCGTTCCTACAGGCGAGAACGAAAACATCACGTCTGTGCGCACACATGACACACACACGCATGTTCCTAGCGACGTTATTCGTAATCGCCGAAAACGGAAAGCCATCCGCGCGTCGTCTGATGAAGAGATGAGTGAACGTGGTGTGTCCGTGCGGGGAAGGCTTTGGGGACACGAGGAGGCGTGAGGATGGTGTTGGAAACCGGAATCTGGGTATCAGGAGTGCCCGGCACTGGTCACTTGTTGCCGTGCCCTTATCCTCTCGATAAACAGCGCTCAGAAGTACAGTGTGTGTGTGTGTGTGTGCGTGTACGTGTGTGTGTGCGCGCGCGCGTGTGCGTGCATGTACGTGTGTGCATGTGTGCATGTGTGTGCGTGCGTGTACGTGTGTACGTGTGTGCGTGTGTACACACAGCTACTGCTGGTAGCTCTAGACCTAGGCGCTGAAATCCGCAAGTTCAGACCAGACGTCAGCGCGGTTCGGACTCCACAGCTCCCCCCAGTCCATTCCCTTCCCTTTCGCGCGGTTCTTTTTTGCGAGGCGAGGAATCTGGCTCCTGTTGTTATCAATATTGGTCCTTTCAGGATCGGTGACTAAACCCGCGTCCCGTGACTGGCAGCCATTCGCCTGCCCGCCCGGCGTCTCTTCGGTCCCAGCCTCCTTGGCTGGGCCACCACGGTCTCCGCAACTGCCCCGAAGGCTCCTCACGCGCACATCGCACCCCTCGGCGTAGTTCTCTGGAGATCCCTTCGGGTGCTTTGCACGTCGACGGGCTGTTCCCTTTTATGGCTCAGGGGTTCTCCGCGGTGTCACCACGGCACAAGCCGTCCGCCCCTCACCTGCTGAAAAGCATCCGTGTTGCTGCCAGCGTTCAGCCGTCGCAGACAGAGCTGCCGGGAATGTCCCGTGCAGGCTTTTTAGGTGAACACGGGTTTCATTTCCCTGGGGTAAGAGTCCAGGAAAGCCACCCCCGCGCCGTGTAGCAGGTGCGTGATGAGCTCTGTGAGGACCTGTCAGACAGGTTTCCAGAGGAACAGTACCGTGTCGCACCCGTCCGCGCATCCGAGGGGTCTCATTTCTTCACTTCCTTGACGGCGTGTGACCGCGTCGTCATTTTTGGCTTTAGCTGCTCCGGTAGGTTTGGAGTGATGTCTCGTGGTGGCCGTCATCTGCGTTTTGCTGGTGACTAATGATACAGGACACGTGTTCACGTGTTTACTTGCGTCTGTGTATTTCCTTCGGTGAGATGTCCAAAGATTTTCTCCTGTGGTTGTTCCTGAATGTTCTACAGCTTCGCATTTTAAATCCACGATCCATTCGTTGTAAGATATAGATCAATGTCAAAGTTATTTTTCTTCTTTCTTTCTTTTTCTTTTCTTTCTTCCTATTTTTATTTGTCTATTTATTGTCTGTGGATGTCCAATTGCTCTACCACCTTTGCTGGAGAGACTGCTCTTTCTCCTCTGAATTGATTTTACACGTTTGTCAAAAATTATTTGGAGGCTTTTCTCCCCACTGGACCCTTTGGCGGTGCCCTCAGGGTGCTCAGAGCCGTCTCCCACGGGGCAGGGAATGGAATGTCAGCGCCCTCCTCCGCCCTGGGACACTGCCAGGCGTCTGTGTATTTGGGACGTTGGGACCCACGCTGCCTGCTCCCTGCAGGTGGGGGAGGGGCAGCTCCCTGGGGAAGTGTGTACCTGTGGGAGGTGGTTGCCAATGGCCTGCGGGGGTTGGAGAAGGACGGGCACAGAGTTCTCTGTCCTTAGGCCGTGTTTCTCTAGTCCTTGGATGAGGAAGAGAGGGCTTTTCCCCGGAGCTCTGTCTGTGTCTGTCGGCAGCCCCTGCCCGGGACACCTGCAGCTTTATCTCCAGGACCCGTGGGAGCCACAGCAAACCTCAGGGACTGTGCCGCCGTCACCTGCCACCCTTAGTCTAGTCATTTGCATTGCTGTCTCTTCATTCTGTATTTTAGACCTATATCTTCACTTTATCCTTCATATGTTTGATCAGACTTTCCGCAGGATTGTTTATCTCGCTTGTGTGGATAACTTCGTTGGGCTTTTTCCCCTGCAGTATTTTTAGGTCCTCTTCCCTGGCAGTTGATTTACTGCCCTTTTTCTTGGCTCCGCGCGTCCCGCTGTCCCTCATCATCCCTTACCTCTCCTAATAAAGGCCATGTATTTAGTTCTATTTGGGAACACGGGGAAAATTATACATGAATACACATAATTTTTTCTTCATTTTTAAAAGTGTTCTTTTCGATTTAGTCATCAATGTAATGTTCCAAATGTCAGAATTATTTAGAGGCCATTCTGGTACTTTTCTGAGTGACGACGTGTTTCCTGCTTGTCACGGGCCCAGTGGGCTGCATGGTCCTGTTCACTGCTGGGTTTAGATTGACCAGAAACCCCTCTGTTCCCTGGACCCTGCCGTCCCTAGCAGACAGTGGCTGATGGAGCTCGCTGGACGAAAAGGCTTTCTGCCGGCCCTACTTCTCTGCTCCTTAAGTAGAAGAACGCATCTTTCAGAATATTTGCAAAATCTGTTTTTCCTTTGCAAACAAGCAGGAAGATGAAAGGACCCTTTGTTAGCCAGGGTTCTTCTGCAGCCCAGCCCACGAGCGACGCCCTGAGCTCTTCGGTGACTCTTCCCCAGGCACGGAGTCCTGGCACGGCTGTCCCCACTGTCACTGTGACAGCCTGAGCATGGCAGTGCCTGGGTGGCGGAAATGTGACGGCATCTCATAAAAGGAAGAAAAACTCGGGAGACGAGACCATGTTGGTTTCTGAAAAAAGACTCTGACCGTGCCACGTTTTTAAACTTGTCCTCAAAATCTTTATGTCAAGGCAGGGGAAGAAAGGTAGTCGAGGCTGGCATTTTATTATCTGTACCTCCAGCGTGATGACGCTGATCTCAGAGAACTATAAACGTGTCGCCAAGGGGCTTAGCCGTCCAAATCCGCTATCATTCTAGCTGGCAAAGGTCTGTCGCCTCGTCTGACCGTTCTCCCGGGCACTCTCCGTCTATGGTGATAGATGGCGTCAGCGTTCATGGTTTCGCTGTGCTTCCGTGCGGTACAACGAGGGGACGGCAGAAGCATCTGCCGCTTCATCGCTGTCAGTTCCGAAGCAGCACACACGTCCCGAAGCAAGCTGGGGCTGTGCGAGGATCGGCTGCGTCACGCACCGACACGACCCAGATGCACTGGAGGTTCTTTCTCTTCTATGCCAATAGCAGCCGGATTCTACTTTTCTTTGAAAAGGCCCATTTTACTTAAGAGCCCATTATTTTGATATGTTTAGCGCTCTAGAAAACGTTCTCGTTGTAAGGGAGGCAGGAGGAGAAGCAGAAATTAATTCGAGATCTGTCACGTACTGACGAAGCATCGCGGACACAGAAAACTTGTGGGCGACACAGAGAAACAGAAGCCTGGGCGTCGGAACCCACTAAGAGTTTAACAAGCATCTCGATAGGGAATTGATTTTACCTATCAACGATCGGACCCAATGCGAGGGAGACGCGGGGCGTGAATGAATGCGTGAACAACTGAGGGGCGTCCGACGCGAAACCGAAAGGCAGAGTCTGTGCCGACCCCCGCACACTCAGCACGGCCGGCCGAACGCGACACGCGTGCTGGCCGGTGGTCCCTGGAGAGCAGAGCGTCATACTGCCGTGAATTTATCTTAATGAAAACGGTCAAGTGACTGGGGCAGGTGTCTTGGTGCATCGATGGCCCAGGTGTTCCCACGAGGGGTCCGAGCATAAGAGTGAGACACTCGCAACGCATTTCGCTGCAGGACCACGTTTGACTGTCACGCACGGCGTTAGGCAGACGGAGGCGGCTGACGTCACACGTCTGAGCAACTGCATCGAATTCCTTTTTAGATCGTCTTTTAGATAAATAGATTTCGAATAGATGAGATCTGAGAAAAATTTGATAAAATATTGACGCATCCGTAAGCAGCATGACCCTCGCTGGCGAAGTACTGGCCGCCAGAGAGAGTGTCACCAACTAGTGTGCGTGCGGCTGCTTCAAATGGCATAAATTCCCCCAAAATCTGCATGGATACACCGATCAATTCCTGCAGGCTGTGAATTATAGATTCTGATTAAGAATGAGTTAGACATGCAAACTAAAAAAAAATAAATGAGCTGACAGTTGAAAATCACCGATTTTATAGTATCTAATATACTGTGAAGCATTCCACTTTGGAGCTAATTTATTCTGCATGTCAGAGATAATAACAAAGCTTTGCTTTTATGATACGTAAAATCTTAATAAACCTAATTTTATTTTATATACTTAGGAGGTGGCTGACATCTTGTTCTCCATACTTTGTTATTGGGCTAAATCACGACACGAGAAAGTTATGATACCAGTTTTCTGCATCTTTCTTACCAAATTCTATCATTGTGA
>NW_006440645.1:1288694-1295762 GCF_000325575.1 Pteropus alecto | reverse complement strand
AACACACAAAAAACTAAAAAAACGTTACACCGAAATCCAACCATATCAGGAATTCCGCTGAATTGGAATGAGTTCTACGGTTTCTTATTACGTATATATTGACGTGACATAGAAATCCCCATCCTAAGTATTTAACTGAGAGAAATAAAAACTATCTTCACGAAAATCTCTATATAACTGCTATTAATAGCTTTATTCATAATTGACAAACACCAAAAACAGTTCCCATGTCCTACAACTGGTAAAGGCATTTTTTGAAAGTCTGTTAATCCATGCGACGGAATACGACTCAGAATAAAAACCAGCTGAATATTGAACGATGCGACAATGTAATGTCTTACGCTTGATGAAAGAAGCCAGACTCGGCAGCCAAGTGTCGTGCGATAACATTTATCTAACGTGCTGGGACAACCAAACTAAGGGAGGCGTGAGTGGTCGCCGGTGGGTCGGGGCGAGGGGACGGGCTGGCTACAAAGGGGCGTCGTGAGGCGTTTCCAGACGGCATTAAAATGATATCTCAGTCCTGATTTTGCCCCTTTTCACTAACTGCCATGATACAAGGACAAGAATACAGTTTTTTTAAATCTATATATATTTTTAATGTTTAGTGATGCTTAAGTACTATTTTCTCGGCTTTCATCTTGTATTCCATTTTGTACAGCCTTCGTAAAGCTCTTGTGTTTATAAAAATTAGTAGAGGTGTGAGCGCCGTGGGCGGAGAAGGTGGAGGATGCCCGAGAAGAGGTCCACAGCCTAAACGCTGCTGATTCTCCAGGACGGTCGAGAGGAAGGATGATGGACTCGTGTGCTTCACACGCGCAAAGTCTCACGATAAAATCTCAATGATTACAAGAGCAAAAATAGAAACTCACAGGGTGTGAACGCCCGGGTCAGGGACAACTGTCCCGTCCCTCGGGCCAGGGGCTTCCCGCACAGGCGCCCGACATGGGAGCCGCCTCAGAGCAGGCAGGTGGTGGGTGAGGGCGCAGGTTCTGGAAACTTCTCGTTGGGGCACGTTCTGCCACAGTGACGGACGGGGCGTGTCGAGACCCCATCCCACAGGGTGATGGCGCTCGGAGGTGGCGGGTCGTGAGGGTGGCGCCCTCACACACGAGACGAGGGTCCCCCCAGAAGAGACCTCAGGAGCGCCCTGGCCCCTGTGCCCTGCAAGGACACAGCGGGAGGACGGCCACCTACAGCCAGGACCTGTGCTCCCCAGTCCCCGAAGCTGCCGGCACCCTGGTCCCGGGGTCCCCAGCTCCAGAAGCAAGTGTCCTTGAAGCCCCCCAGTCTGTGGCGTTTCTGACGCAGCAGCCCCGTGGGCGAACATCAACCACCCCGGAGACCCCAGCCGTCACTTCGCTCGGCCTCAGTTCCTGGTCCGTGAAATGAAGGTGGGTGACAGCTGTGCCATCGGTTTCTCTGAGGACTGAGTGACTTAACGAACGTGAAGCGTGTGGAGCAGAGCCTGGAACAGAGCGAGGGGCAGCAGTTATGAAATAGGCGACGGACCGTGCTCTGCCATGGGGACCGGACACAGGCCGGGAGAGCAGGCCGGGCTGGGGACAGGAACCGCTGCCGCTCTGCCCGGCGAAGTGCGAAAGTGAGTCATCGGCGAGCCCGGCGGAGTAGGGACGGCGTGGACAATACGGGGGCCCTGTGCGCCCAGTGGGAAGCCAGCAGGTGCTTACGCCTGGAAATTACCAGGCGACAGTTGTGATCGTCATAAGGCTTTAAGCTCGTTTAAAAACGTACAGTAATTAGGAAATAAACGTTTTCCAGCCACACAGTCTAAACACAATATTTAGCGATTGATACTTGCATATGCCTAGGTATCTACAGTATAGGGTACCTTGTGAATCAAACAGCAGAGTCACGAATAGGAGAAAATCGTAAACTTTTATCGATATTAAAATCACTAGCTGAGAAAGAAGTAATTCAACATTCTGGCAATGCAAGACACAAAGACGGCTATATATATATCTCACCTGAATGCTTACAACGTGTAGAATCCTAAATTTAAAAGATGCCATCGTTTCAAGGGACACTGAAGACCTAGCCTTTCGGAGATCCCAGATTTATAGACAAGAAGATAATGTGAGTGCTTTGAGACAAATATAGAAAAACATGTCAGAAAATTATAAATATTTGTTAACAATAGGTCTTCTAACATTGACTAATTAAACCTCAAAGACTGTTTATTTCTTGAATGTCATTTTACAATTAATAATTGAATGTCTTTCCATATCCTGAAGGAGGACCGGGCCCACATTAACCACAGTCAATAGCCACATCAATTATTCACTGGGCATATTGGATGTTCCATTTAGTCGGCAGCCTTCAGGCATAGTTTTGATGGAAAGAAGGCCACCCTAGGGTTTCCAAACCACCTTCATTTGCAGATTTAAGAAGAGAAAGGCAAAGGCTAAGTTGCCTACAAAGACGATATTCTTTCTTATTTATATATTCGTCTAATACGACTTAAAGTGGAATTTGCAAAAATACACTTATTTGTGTTACTCTGTTCATACGGCCACATTCTCTCCGTAATTTGAGCTCGCAAAATTCAAGGACCAGTTACGCCCCGAATGTGCTTGACCTGGGGAAGCGGAAGGCATCAGCCTGCAGGGTCAGCACCGGCGACCGTGTTTGGAGCGGGGCCACATCTGATTAGCGAGGCTGCTTCCAGCGTGTTCAGTTGCCAGACGTGTGTCATTTGCCCCGTGTTCCCGAGACAGAATGGGAGAAAGTAGGGAAGTCTGAGACCCCGGACAGTGTAGGCAGCGGGGGTGGGGATTCGCGTCCCATTAATTCAAACCGATGGGGGACATTTAAAATTGTCAAGTAACCAGGCGAAATTTCGTCCAATCCTTTTATCAAGTGTCCTTCGCAGCTGCTTCAGCTATTTAAATATTTGAATTTTTTTTTGCACGTGTTGCCCGGTGACAGTCAGATACTTGACTTAGATCACAAACTGTCGGTGATCTACGCTCCTCTCCCGAACTGGATCCTGAGCGTGTTTGCCATGAGGTCGCGTATCGCCGGGACCTTTGCGCTTCCCGTGCCTGTGCAGTTAACATATAAAACAGATATTTAAAGAAATCTTAATTATGAATTCACGGACAGGGTAATAGGTTTCTAATCCTTGCCTCTGCGTGTGAAACAGCACTGGCACGGCAGACAGCCCCGTGAGAACGGCCTCGACACTTGCTGCACTCAGAGAAGGAGAGGAGGGATGGGACGCGAACCATGAATATGCTTTTCAACGGAACCAGGTGGGAGCCAGGCGTAAGGCTGCTGTTGCCTGCGGTGACGCTGCGGATTGGGCTGAGAGCTTCATAGGCCTGAGCTGGCCAGTAAGGGACCGAGTCCCCCGGGGGCCTTGATAATGAGGATCACCAGCTCTGAGAGGCAAGATCACACTATTCCTGTGCTGCGCCCAGAATGAGCTCTGATGCCATGCCTTCTGGGACATCTTAGGGGTGTAGAGACTGTGTCACCCCGGGGGAATCTAGTTATCTATGCGGGATTGGCCTAAACCGTGCATCCCGGGTGGTCATCTGATTCCTGACATTAAATGGATGCTCTGCCAGGTTAACGCTCAAGAAGCTACGGAGTCTGTGTTCTGATACTTATGGCTTAACAGGATAAAAAAGAATAATGCGCACTATGTATTTAGTATGACCATAATCTGTTCTTATGCTGACGCACATTCATTATTTTTCCATAATGTACATCATCCGGAAATGGCATTTGTTAGGGTGTTTCACCAACCAAAGAGGGGGCATTTCTAGGACTTCACCCTTCAGTGTCCACTGAAAGGTCAGCCCTGCCCCGACGTCAGGGTGGAGCCCGTGACGATACGCGACATAAAGTACGCCTGGCGCACGAAGCCGCACCTCGTCCGTACAGCACCTAGCTCAGTTGCCCCCATGTTTAGAGAAAGTACGTTAAATGGTCTTCTGTTTACCCCAAGCGGAAAATATTTTTGAAATAAAATTTCTCCGACAATTTCTATTTTTCTCCAGACAGTCTATCCCTTAAGTATCTTAAGGCAATGAAGTCCAGACGTGTGACTGTCCAATCGGCAGTGTCCTTGGTGATTACAGAAGCCACGTCCCAGTGGCAAGAGAGGGTAGCTACCTCCAGTGCACGGTATAACACGGGGGCCCAGAACATCTGTAAAATCAACACGACTTCCTAAAACACGTGCGAAAACTAGCAAAGAGCGTTCCTAGAAGAAGCACCGAGCGTATAATGAGTAAGATCAGTCGATGACTCAGGAAACATCGAATTCAACCTTAGCAGCCTCTCCATGATTGTGTTTAAGTCTCGGAGATAATATTTATAAATTAATCCTGCGAATATTCTACATGTGATAAGAATTATACGGCTTTACCTCAGGAAGACATTCACAGATGGAACATGGATTTTTTAAAGAATCATTCGGAAGACTGAGAAAAACAGATGAAGACTCAATAACAGCATCCTACTCATACTTTTTAAATAATAAAAGGGTTTTAAAAATCAGGAAAGAACCTCAAAAATTGCCTTGCGTTTTCTTCTCTCAATACCCCTGGCATTATCACAAACAGGTCATTTAAAAAGGAATGAAACGGGCCTAATTTTTCAGTTGAAAAAGAAGAAGAAAAAAAATTCAGTGACACCGTTATATATGTATGTCACCTTCGCATATCGCGATAGCACATTTGCTTATAGATGAGTAACCGAGGCCTAAACGTGGCGTTAATGATCACGTATAAAAAGTTAGGTGTTTCTGGTTTCCAAACCTGTCGATTCTAGGCAGTTCTGAGTAAATTTTACAAGTAAATATTCTAAAATTGACCCGATTATCAATCTTCTCAATGTATGCTCAGGATTTAAATAATAATGAAAAATCAACTATTTAATGGCGAACCCCTCCCCCGTGGCTTCGTCCTCCGGTTCTCTGCATCGCTGCCTCTCGATAATGAATAACACGCGAAATACGCTCTCCTCGCCGTTGCCTGCAGCGCGCTAGTCGGCGAGGACCACGAGGTCACCGGCGTCCGCAGGCCAAGGGGCCTCGGGCTTGGAGTAAGCGCGTGAGCAAAGCTTCTGCTCGAAGGTGAGAAAGTGATGCAGAGGCAACAGCTGCTACTTTTCATTACAATCCTGAATTTATGAAGAAACGTGTCTTGAAATATTTAAGTGCGTGCGTGTGTGTGTGCGCGTGTGTGTGCGTGTGTGTGTGCATGTGTGTGCGCGCGTGTGTGCGCGCGTGCGTGCGTGTGCATGTGTGTGCGTGTGCGTGTGAAATGTTGTGTGTGTGTGTGTGTTCTAGGTCACAATGTAAAATGAGGTGAGGTGAGTGAGGGGAAGAAAGGCACAGTTAGGTCTTTTGTTTTTCATTCCAGTTTTGTAAAGTATGAATTTGCGAGGTGAGTCATGAGCCAGAATCTTCCCTACTTGGAAGGCATTTGTGCTTCTGCCGTCTGCTTCCTGTCGTCGCCCTTGGCGGAGCAGGGGGGAGCATGATCCTGAGTCACCCTGACAGGGCGGTCAGCAGCGCCCTCGTGTGTTCTCGCCCCCACCCCGTCCCTCCTCGGCCCCGGCTGCCCTCACGATACTGGACTTCTGAGTCCCTGATCCCACGGTCTCCCCGACCTCGGCCGCGACAATCTCTCCCTCCTTAGAACTTAGAACATCTGCGTCTCTTATTCTGTACCAGAAAAAGACAGCAAAACGCCTTAGATCCTTGTTTCGAATTCGTAATTAGTTTTTTTCTTAGTTTTTATCTTAAGTTGTTCTTTGAAAGTAAAAATGCTGCCTTATATTTGCTCATATACGTACATATATATATATATTATATATAAATACACACCAAAGAACACTGACTGTGTTGGTAATTTGCTAAGTTAAATTTTACTTTCGTTTTATTGCTATGAGCTCCTGACAGATAATTCCGCACCGCGCAGGTCCGTTTTCTCGCCTGTGCCTGGTCACGTGCGGCTCGCCGGTGTTCGCAGGGTGACGGGGGCGAGTCAGGGGCGCCTCGTACTTGCTGGATGTTCGGTAATTATTACTCAAACCGAAATTCACATTCTAGCGTACGTCTAGAACATGGCGGATAATCGCGCTATCTACGGAATTATAAATATCAGGACTTTTAATTTAACGTACATTTAAACTATTTTATATCCACGTCTTGTTGATGTTCCAACTCTAAAAAAGTCGACGCTATTTTCTCCGCCCTGCGTAGCGCAGCTGTGAATTTCGCGTGATGAACTGATTCCCAGACTCTTTTGTAGAATCTAAACATGGTTCTAAATCTTCTCATTTTTAACTCCAAAATGTTCTTGCTTGGATGTTCAATTAAAGCATAACTGAGTTTTTTTAACCCCGTAGACGTTTCCGGTTGCCTCATGAAACGCAGACGCCCACGAGCGCAGAGCCGTTTGCCACACACTCGTCTGCTCAGCGTCCTGTCCCCGCCCCCAGCACGTGGCTTCGAATCCCTTCCCGTAAATGCTGTCGCTCTGCTGGTCAGTTTACAAGGAAAAGCTGAAGAAACTGTATTTTCTCGTTTTCCTACTTACATATGCTAACAGAACCATATTAGCAAAGCAAAACCTTATCTGCGTGCCAAACCCTCCAAATTAAAAGGCTGCTGGACCACGCCTACATTTTTAACTAAAAAAAATAAAATCAGCCGCTTTTCTTTTGATTGAAACAGATAATGGGAACTGACGATGGTTTTGCGAAAATGTGAACAATCTGTACGGCACAGCGGGCGCTGTGACAAGGTCCGAGGGGACTGGGGCGTGGCCATGTGTTTCCCGGGGGCGTGCTGACCCTCGACCTCGCTGTCCCAGAGCGGAGTGACAGCCACCGAGAACCGAGCTGGGACAGGACGCTCAGGTCACCAGCCGGCAGTGAGCGCGCAACGCAAAAGCGGCACGGGTAGGCATGCAATAAACATCTGTTGAATTCAAGAGTAACCCTCATTCCTAGCAACTGTTCAGACTATGACAGAGGGACTCCCGTGACAAAACCGCCCCTCAACACGCCCTGGGCTCTAGCGCCATC
>NW_006440645.1:1274319-1288588 GCF_000325575.1 Pteropus alecto | reverse complement strand
CTTCCCCTCACCGTTTGCGCAGCTTTGACCTTGCAGCGTTGGACGGACGGTCCCCAGCGATGTCGCTTTCCCCAGGCGAAGGCGATGCAAAAACATCTTTGTTTCTGTCCATTTGAAGACGTCAGGGCTGTTTCTTCCTGGGTCAGCGCACCCCGCTCACTCTCAGCGTCGGAGCTGGGGAGCCAGCCTACACCCCACCCGCTAACCTGGGGTGACCCTGCTTTTACCGCAAACGAGCTGCGCGCAGACTCCCCGCGCCAAGGCCGGTCCACCGGGTGCTGCCTGCCCAGGGGATGCGGGTCACCCCGCCCCGGTCAGGTGCCTCCCGGGGGATGCAGGTCACCCCGCCCCGTCAGATGCCCGCCTCGCTCCGCCCTCACCTTCCCACCGCTGGAACCGAACCGGTGCGTCTTCACGCTGAGGGCTGACCTGGCCACCTGTTGGTCCCAGCGTCCCCTCGCTCCTCAGATCCCTCCCTCCGCCCCCTTCCCAGCGCGTTCGCCTAAAAACGTCCACGCGGCGCGGCCACCCGGGTACCTGTCCACACCTTCCCCTGGGGCGGGACGTCGGGAGCTGCGCGGCGGAGAATGTCAAGACCGGACAGTGACACGTGTCATGCCCCCTGCGCTGCGCCCGACTGTCAACCCGCCCGTGCCGCACGACCACGCCGTGCGACATGGGATGTTCTCCGGCTGATCCTCAGTCAGGAGAACGAGGTACAGCGAGCAGGAATAACGTGGCCGGGCCCCTGGGCTTGGCATCGGCGGGCCCACTGCCCCACGGCCTGCGTGTGTGGTTGTCGCATGGCACGATGGCCAAGTTAGTTATTTTTTTTTAATCCTCATTAGGGAATAGAATCATGCCATTAAAAGCAGAGTTACGCGGGACCATTTCAGGACATGGCAAGGTGCGAGACAGACTGTAAAGTGAAAGATCAACTTCATCGGCCGCTGGCCACTGTAATTCCAGCCCGGGGTGGGGGGCCACACACCCCAAATGAGGATGCTCCTGTCCGCAGGCTCATCGGGATGTTCGCCTTGTCCGGTCTGTGTGCATGTGTATGTATATAGAGCCTGCTTACATGTTCTACAGGGAACCTCTTTATTCCTGTAATATAGCGAGCCGTTGGTTGGTTGGTCCGCCTGTCGGCTGGCGGGTCCCTTGCTGTCCCCTGGAGGCCTGTGTCCTGCTGCCGAAGCTTTCGGACAGTGTTGGGGGTAGTCGTTCGATTTCTGTCACAGGCGGGTAGATGAGAACAGCTTATTAGTGTAAGTACGATGCACGTGACCAAAATTATTATTTTTATTTTCATCTCGCTTTTTTGTTTTGTATTTGTTCTGTTTTTCAGAACATGATTTTCACCTTTAAAAAAGTCATTTATATTGACGCTGCCATTAATTACCCACTATTACCTTATAATATGAGTGTTTTCTCAATTGCAATAAACCAAAACGCAACGATTTGACTGACGCTATTTCAAAACCTCAAGCACATTGAATATTTCTTTCATCCGTATTTCAAACGCTCAGTGTCTAAATTCCTGCTTTGATATTCTCAGATTTTAATTTCTTTTCACTGTAGACCCGAATAGATCAGTTTTCTGGGTGAACAAAAGTTATTCCATTTAAATATCAAAGACCTTAAGTAAACATATGCCTGTCGCCTCTTACAACTGTTGAAACCCTGGGAAAGCAGGGCCGATAGTAAAGAAATTCGGCAAATGCTCGGTGACTCTTCATTGAGAAGCAAGAGTGGCCCCTGCAGAGCTCCTGGATGCAGACCGAGGGACGGTCGTCTGTGACCGGGGACCGAGCAGGTCTCTACAGCTCACTCTGCGGGCTAACACCTGCTGCCACGCAGACAGGGGACAGAGCGGTGAGTGCGGCAGAGTGCCAGGACTCGCGTCCAGGTTGGGGAGAATGCCTGCAGGACCAGAAGGGGCCTGCCCGGCCGGTCCTGCCAAAGGCATCGCTGCATGATGTGGCGCTGGAAACGGGCGCGTTCTCCGCACAGGGCCCATTGTCTACACCTGGCTGCTGCGCCGTCCACCGTCCTGCTCGCTGCCCCGTCATTTGAAGTGAGAGACATTCACAGTTAAGTTTTCCACTGATGGCTCCGGCCTCCGGGAGCCACCGTGGGTAACGAATGTGCAGACAGTGAGTGCAGGCTCTCGTGGCCGCAGCGGGCGCTCCGACTCTGACCCGGCGGTCAGAGACGCAGGGTCACCGAGGGTCACAGAAAGCCCTTCACGGAGAAGCCGTTCGGAGAACACGGGCTCGCAAGCCACAGAGACCTCGCTCTGCTCGGCAGCAGGCATGACTTTGACCCAGTTACTTAATCTTTTGAATCTCAGACTTCTCGCTTGTCGTGGGAATAAGGACAGTCCCCGCCTCACCTGGGGATCACGAAGGTTAACCAAAGGGCCTACGAGTGACCATTGCCACAAAACGGCACGATCGCTCGAGTCCGTTACCCTTAACATTGCCACGAGCAACACGCTTCTACACAGTGAAACCTTTTTGGTCCAGTTTTTAAAGTTTCGACTGTATTTTGATTTATGTTATCCTGAGTTCAAGGTTAAGTGCCGGTTCAGGTAATGATGGATAAAGATCAGACTTGATGTTATTTTATGAACTTGGAAATGCTCGTTTCTAACCTTGTGATAAGTTTTATTTTTTTCTCTATGCGTCACAAACAGTTTTAAGCGAGGGGAGCTCTGCTCCGAATCATCTCCTGTCTAGAAGAAGAGCATTTGAATCGAGTAAAATAAATAAATAAGTAAAACCAGGAAAATCTGATTACCTGGAAGATAATCCTGACTGTGGAAAAACGTATCAGGCCAACATTCAGATGAGCATTATAGGGAAGATAATAAAAGTACACATTTAAAAATAGCAAGCATATAAAATGCACGGGACGTAGCAAATATTAGAAACTTTATTATAAACCGAAGACTGACCGTATAACTCTGCCTCGCGGAGGTGTGCGGTGCATGGCAGAGATACGGAGTCTGTAGCATGGGGCGGGATCACAGCCATCGGACGGAGGAGGGAACAACCATCAGCCTGAACCGCGACGAGTTATGGTTTCTCATTACGCAAACGTGTCTTGAATTTCCCATTACGGAAGCGTTATTACACCCAGTACCTATTGACCTCTAGGCCGCAAATCAAAACCAGCCAGATTTACAACTCCGTCGGCGTTGGCGTGCACCTCTCGTCCGTCCCCTGGAACAGCCTCTCCTGACACTCATGACTGCAGACTGGCCGCCTTGCACGTTAGAAGTTCTTAGACTTCTCTTAAATGAAAAAGCAGTGTCTGGCGTAGTCCAGCAACATGAGGAAAGGCTGTGTATAACACATTGAAAAGAATTAAGTCTGAGCATTTACTTACCTTGCCAGAAAAGAAGGGACATATTTAAATTAGCAGCCTGGCCGTCTTGCAGATGACGAGGCATAGAAAACAAGTATTGTAAGGAATGTGATCACCTTCGCTTTCTTTCCATAGATTTTTAACTAAAATACAGTAATCGTCATAGACCTACTTTCTATCAAATCTGTCTTTGGCCAAAAGGAAATAGAGGCCAAGACAAAGTTTACTAAATAAGAATAATAGGGAACGGTGAGCACGTCTGCTTTACACACAGAAAGTCCTGGGTTCGTGCCCCAGTGGAGCCACAGTCCATGGTCTATGGCCATGACGCCCTGAACAAGCCCGATGTCTGATCTCGGCAGCTAAGCAGGGTCGGGCCTGGTTAGTACTTGGATAGGAGACCACCTAGGAAGACCAGGTGCCGTAGACATAAGTAATTAAAAAAGAAGAAGAAGAATAGTAAATGAGGCCTCATCGTGCCCCACCTGCTAAGGACAGCCCATGTGAATCTTTCCTTGGTAATGACGTATCATTTAAACCCAAAACAGTTCCTTCTTGTAACTAAGCACATAAAGGAATGAGACTCACAGCAATATCCAGAAACGTCGTTTCCAGGTGGGACATTAAAATGGCCGGGTGACTTGAAGAGCCATTGATGGTGGCCACCGCTTACCGAGAATTCCTTAAAAGGCATCCAATGGCCGTATTTTCTGCTGCTGTCTGAACATCTTCAAAATACAGAGCTCTCCTGCGGCGTTGGGCGAGGCCACGTTGTCAGCGCGTCAGGCGGCGTCTCCTGACACGAACCATCTGGTGGAAATGTAGTTGGCTGGCGTTCACCATAATCCGACAGGGACTAGAAAGCGGTGATTTTACCAGGTACTCAGGCCAACCCAGGTCGTTGGCGTGATCAGTTCCGCCTTCGACTAACTGACGACACCGCAGTTCCTGATGTGTCACCAGTGTCAGGCTCACAGACAGAGCTTGCTAACTAGGGTTTTAGTGCTTGTTTTCATCTAAAGATCAAGATAAAGATGAATCCCAAAAAACTTGACAAGTGAATTTGAGGATATTGGTTATTTTAGATTTAATATGTAATATACTACTAATTGCGATAAAGCTAACTTGTAATTTCTGAAGTGTATTATTTCGTCTACACAAAGAATTTAAAAGAATTTAAAGATCAAGGGGAAAAAACACTGAATGCTAAGATTAGTATGTAATACCATATATTATTTGTTCTTACAGGTTTTTAAATTCCTCATTTTAACCATTTAGATTCATCTTTTCTTTTTTTGGAAATGATATTCTTTCTTTAATGAATACTTTGGTAAAATGGCCCTATTCGTTAAAGATAAATGACTGTATTGTATGTCTGAAGCACTGCTGAGTTACAGAATTTAGAACGCGTGTTAACATTTACGGTGTGATCACTGCAATTCTCTCTCTGCGACTGAGCCTTGCCTGCAGGGATTTAAACACACCGTATCTTTTCCTGCCTTTCAATTAAATGTACGTATATTTACAACAAAGAAGAAAACACCCTTTCTAAGACCTAACCCACCCTCTGCCCCTGAAACTGTGATTCGATGCTTTCAGTCCTCTACGTATTTTAACCTCTTGACAATGTTGTGTATTGGCATAGACGTCACGTAAGCCGACCAAGAAGCTATGCTGTCTCTTCAAAGAGTTGGCTTCGAGGCGACGTGCGCCCCACACCTCGCGTGCCACCAGGACCGTCCCGCCCCTCTCCCTGCCCGCCTCCGTCTGCCGCGTGCTCTCCCGTCACTGCCTGAGCTCCACACGCGGCTGCTCCTGTCACTATGCGGTCACAGCTCACGGAGCAGAACAGGACATCCGTCCCCCAGCTCCGGCCCCGCCCTCTCACCCTCATCCGCTGGGGCCGTGTGCCTCTTCCTTTCACCAACAACTGTGACCAAGAGAATGGAGTAGTTAGGATGGGTCAAGTTGGGGTCAAGTGCACTCTCTTGGCCTAAATGAACAAGGGGTTGAAGCCGGGACGACTGAATGACAGTTTTCACTCTGAGCTAGCTCACATAGTCTCCTCACCATTTAGCTCGATCCCAGAGGATGACAACCAATCCGCTGAGAAGTCGATGGGTGACAAATTTCTCATTCTTCCTTAAATATCACTTTCAACCGACTGAGTTTTTTCAAAGTTGAGAAAAAATTAAAGACGCATTAAGAAAAAATGAAACTTATTATACTTGTCCCATCTAATTCTTCTCTCGAAAGAAGATAAAATGGTTATCATCTAACATTTGGAAGAGAAGTAATTAAATAGACCTGAACAGACACTTCTCCCTAGAGGACATGGCCAACAAATACATGAAAAGATGCTCAACATCGCTAGCTATTATGGAAATGCGAATCAAAACCACAATGAGATACCCTCTCACACCTGTCAGAATGTCTGTCATCAACAGGACAAGTAATAACAAATGTTGGAGAGGATGCGGAGAAAAAGGAAGCCTCATGCGCTGCCGGTGGGACTGCAGCTTGGTACAGCCGCTACGGAAAACAGCATGGAGGGTCCTCAAAAAATTAAGAATCGATCCACCACATGACCCAGCAATCCCTCTACTGGGTTTTTACCCCAAAGACTTGAAAATATATTCGAAAAGATATTTTCACACTGATGTTCATAGCATTATTCATGGTGGCCAGGACATGGAAGCGAGCGAAGTGTCCTATGATAGAGGATCGGATGAAGAAGCTGCGGTACATATATGCGACGGAGTATTACTCAGCCATAAGAAGAGATGAAATACTGCCATTTGCGACAACATGGATGGACCTTGAGATAATCATGCTAAGCGAAATAAGCCAGACAGAAAAACGAAAACCACATGATATCACTTATATGCGGGATATAAACCTGAAAGCAACAAATGAACAGGACAAACAAACAGAGACTCGTGGTCGTGGACGATGGACTAGTGATTACCAGAGGGGAGGGGGTAGCGGGGAGGTAAATCTAACTATGGGTGGTGAACACACAGTGTAAACATATGCTTTACTCTTAAAGTGTACAGCCGAAACTTACTGGATTTCGTTAATCAATGTCACCATTAAAAATTAATTAATTAATTTAATTAAAAATAAGGGAGAAAAAAATAAAATAATTGTCCATAGATAAAAAAGAAGCAATTAAATATAATTAAATATTTTAAGTTGTCAGTCATATAATTTGTACTCTATTAATTTCAGATTTAGATTGGAAATATTTTCAGTACTTTTCAAATATTCAGTATATGTATTCACCTGTCAATAAAATGGATAGCTTCCTATCCTAAGTGTTTATAGCACTATAAGTTACTGGAAACAATACTGTTGATTATTAAAATGATGATGATGGCGATGTATTATTTGGTTATTTAAATTTTTTCTGTATTCCAATTCTCTCATTAACACAAGTTGCAAATCTGTAAATCCTACAGTAAGTGATAGATCATGGAGTGCATTTTATAATTTAGCAACTTATGATTTGCTCTTACGTGAAACCTCAAATACAGTAGAAAAATAATCGTTTTAGGCGTGTATCAAGCGAATGAGGAAGAGACTCCCAGGAAAATGTAGATTAATGAGATAGCTTCGTCGATACGGTGGGCATTTGGTTTCGTGTCATTTTATTGTTTTACTGAGAGATTTTACATACAGTTTCTGCAGGATGAGATGAAGGGCACGGAACTGTGCTTGGGGACATTAAGCACCAATGGACAGAGAATCTCAGCGGCTGTATCGTCTATTTTCGTTAAGGTTTGTCTTTCCCCGAGATTAGGTCTCAGCATCTTTCAGGTATCAGAGCCTTTTCTGTCACCTTCGGGACTTCGCCAGCAGCCAGCGTTTGGATTAAAGTCCATGTGCTGTTTGCTGCCGGGGTCAGTTTCCCTCTCGCAGACCGGAAGGCGGCAAGCGGCTCCCTGTCAAAACCACGTCATTCGCTCTTCCTGGCGAAGCCACAGCAGAGCCGACAGGGAAATGCGCTGCGTGCAGGACGTTGCTGTGCGTCGCCCTCCGAGGGTTAAAAAGCTCATAGAATTGTTCGGTTGCTTTTCCGCTGATGCTCTCACCTTCACGGACAGTTTCATTGATCTTTTCATTAACCGCTTATCCTTTTATTTTCTTTGGATATGGAGAGTTTGTATATTCACGTGAGACAAACGGCAGATGAATTATATATTAGTAATCATAATAGTGAAGGGATATAACCTTTACTTTCCCAAACTGCCTTCATTATCCACTGAGCGTACTACCTGCTGGCCACATTGATAGGTAGGTACGTTATGGACCCCACCTAACGTTCCTTCCGGCAGGAATACTTCTTATGTGACAGAGTTGACAAACAATGAGACTCAGATGTTACAGGGCGAGGGAGGAAGCTTACGTCTGACTCTCACTTTCCGTGATCCAAAATCTATACTTCGCCATATAATCCTTCAGTCTACTTTTCTTTCCCTGTTAGTCATCTTAGATTTTACGACCAACACACAGGTGCAGCCAAAATGTACACACGCTGATACTGGGAAGTGATCGGCTTGGTATTATGTTATAAAAGAATTAAATTAAAAATGAGAAAATTTAGGTTCTCAAACTTTTAGGTAAGCGCCATAACACCTAACTTCTCTGACTAGTTTTGAAAAATAGCATGGACCTCATACTCCGACCCTCTTAAAAATCTATCGCCGAACTATTTTCAACATGTGCAAAGAAGGGAGATGAAGCCATGTGCATGACAAGCACGCTGTGACTGTCCCAAAGTCCCGGTGCCGAAGAAATGAAGCTTGAACAGCAGCTAAGCTGTCCCTAAGTTTGAGTCATGAAGTCAGGCGAAATTCTTGGTAATTGCTTAGAGTTTCCACTGTTTGGGACGTAATTTCCTGGGCAGACGCTCTTGCACCATCCTAAGTGTGCCCGTCTCTATCAAGTGTTGTACATTTTCTCTGGTTTATGCTCCAGTGTGTTAGGCAATTTCAGTCTTTCGAGGTGATTACTCGGTGAAATTAACATACAAATGTACAGCCGTCACGACGCTATTCTAAATTCTGTGCACTCGGCTCACTTGAAAAAATCAAATTAGTCTCCATTATCTGGTGGGCGCCTTGTTCAAAGAATGAATTTATCATTAAGTCACTAGCCTTGAAAATTCGGTATTAATTGAGATTGGACTGTTAGAAAATTATCTTAGAAAAACATCATTTAACATGTAATTCCTTTAAATTCGTGACATTATAAATGAGGTTACCGGGCCATAAGCTTGTTTACACCGATGGCGTAACTTACTGTCATTTCTATTTCTAAGAGCAATGAATACTTATAAAACCTCCCTTGTCAAATTTTATTTAAAATTACTTTTCAACCAGTTAGGAGTTAATTATCCAGTTTATAGCTTCTCTGTGCCTTTATTTTTATTCATTTGTAGTATTTTTTTTCTATAGTAATCACAATTCCAAAATCTACAGGAAATAGGAATAGGAATATATATTGATTATTCTGTTTTCTTAATTATACCTAATCCTAACGGAAAATTGGAGATTGTTAATGGTTTTAATAAAATAAGACTGGAAACTTGTAAATTCGATTTATTTTGGTTATTTTTGTACCAGAATAATGAAAGATTCTGTGGTAATATCCTGAACTAAAAAGAACGCTAATCCTAAAGGAGTAAATACTAGTCACTTAAGAAAGAATGGTAAATAATCTTAAAAACTTAGAACCATTTTCTATCAATGATTTTCTCATCACCATAAAATTCAAAACATAATCAGTATAAAATGACATAAACAGTAGAGATGAGAACATTCCTATGTAAACATTTTTATAAATATAACTGAGTTACATCAATGATGTACTCTCCAAGGTAGTTTTAATCGTTAAATCATCGTTTTCAAATGGTAAAAGCACGATTCTCATACATTAATAGAATGAGTGTGTATTCATTATTTTATTCAGCTCATTGATTATGAACTAGTAAGATGGTGACTACACAAGTATTTAAAGGACCGGAACATATAGTCCATTGTGAAATGCACTGTTTTTTACAAAAGGCTATTATTAAGTTTCCTGGGTTAAACACAAATTTAATGTTCTTAGCTCAAGGGATATGTCTTTTCTACCGAAAAGAAATTTATAAGTTAACATGCAGCTTTCCAGTGTCTGAGCTCTAATCAAGTAGCAAGTAACAGGTAAATCCTCCTAAAGAAATACATTAATTTTTAGGTGGGCTTGTTTAAACTGCCATGATACATTTTTTTTTTTAATTTTCATAATTTTCTATAAGTTTTTTTTAACAGTTTTTCAGTTTTGATCATAAATTGTCTTAAACAGTACTAAATTGAGCAAGAAGGCTGGTCTCGTTCTTTCTTGCTCAATTTAGTACTGTTTAGTACTGTTTTGTTTAAACGTTCACAACAGAAGGGGTCACCTAGCTGTAAACTGCCTCCAACGCTGATTGGTGAGCAGCTGCTGAGGCCATGGGACCGATTTCTATGCTAAACTTTCACTAAAGAATAGTGGATTAGACCTTTAAAAGCCCCTCTTTTACCTGCAGTGTACTCGTTGGTACCGGACAATTTCTGTCTACGCAAGTTCTCCAAAATATACCGAGGTTTTTGGCTTGCCAGGAAGGGAGACCCAGGTCTTTTGATATAAAACAGGTAGCAGGCCAGTTTTCCTGGATTTTTTTTTTTTTTCACACATTGGCTTTACATATAAAGTTTAACCCTTGTTTTTTAATGGAAGGGTTTTCAGTTCTGAGTCTCCGGGTTGCGCGTGCGCTCAGAGGCCTGGCGCGCGCGGGCCCCGCGCTCCCACTCCGCGCCCCCAGCGCGCGGAGGGCGAAGGCTCTGCCCTGCCCTCCAGGGTTGTTTACAGTGAACAATCCGAGAACTGAGCGCCTCCCTCGGGAGCCAAGGGCCGGCCCTCTCCTGCCAGTCAGATCCGCGCTCCCTGAGACCCGCCTCCCTTGGCACTGCAAGTGCCACACGGTCCCCTGGCGCCTGGGGCCACACGAGGAAATGCTGGAACGTCGGCTAATGTTCTCGCTGTGGCTAATAAACTCCTTTCTCTCTGACCCAGTGATCTCCTACCTTCTTCCAGAACCTACGATTAACTTGTGCAGTGCATTCTCCAGCCCTTCACAGTTATCATCGGGGAGGTAGGACATACACATTACTGTGCTTTTTAAAAGATAATATTGAATTACGTAATGTGCCAGACCATACAGGCCTGTCAAATAGATTCCGTCCTTTAACAAAGACTCAACGACTTCTCCAAACGTCATGGGGACCTTTTCTAAAAAGACGACATCCCAGCACAGGTAGGACTAACATATGACTCTAACGAAACAGAACCTCCTCAGAACTGAAGACTGTAACAAGAAAAAAACAGGCCAAAACGGAATAGAGACCCTTCTTTTAGCAACACTGGCAAAGGGATATCTCCAAATTTTTCCAAAATGAAATGTTTTAAATTCATATCAAATCTTCAACTGTGATATTCGTAACCCACGGCTAATTGACTAGTAAGTATATAATATGTACTTATATACTTACGTATAATTATATAACCAATTTAAGTATATTTTAAATAAAACATGTATACTTATATATTTAACTATGTAATAAATATAAATATATGTGCTTATATACACATATATGTAACTGTGATAGTATGAGTTCTGTAATTTAGGTAAATATTTCCGTTATATCTGTTATTATTTTTAAGTTCTGAGATAAATAATTTTTTGCAATATGCTTAAACAGAGACGCGTTTAACGTGGGCCTCAAATCAACGTCACAGTCAAATTCTGATGCGTGAAACGGGCAAAACATTTAAGCGACGCTCATCACAGCTGGGACACGACTCCTGCCGTGATGCCCAACATCTCTCGGGCACTGAAATGACAAGTACTAATCAAAACATGTCCGTGATAGTCATGCTCAGCATTATTCATTATTATTTTTAAAAACCAGCCCGCACATCTCGCCGACGACGCACGGGGCGGTCACACCCGCTGACCCGGAGTTGCGAGGCGTTGGCGCGTGGGGGACTCCGGCTTCTCGGAGTCGTTCAGGGATCCGGGCTCCCCGCACGCGTGGCTTCCCCGAGACCGACGCTCTGCCCCTCGCCCCGGGAGACGGTGCCAGCGACTGCGCGTCTGAGGCGCCCGCCTGGTGTTCACCGCCCATGACGGCGCACGGCCCCGCTCTGTCGCGCGTCTCCAAGTGACAGCAGAAGGCCGGAGCAGAGCGCCCAGGAGGAAGGGAGGGCACCACTGTCCGACGAGTGGCCGGCGTCCCGTCGCGCAGCGCGCTGGGCAGGAAGGGGCAGGGTCACCGGAAAGGCCGGTCACCGCCGGGGGCCCGCGCCTCCCACCTGCCGTCACGCGCTTTGCAGGTTCTGAGTGACCTCCCCTCCCCAACATCCCTGCTTCGTCGCCATCTCCCTGTCCTCCTTTTGCGACTCTCACGGGACCTAGAGAAACGATCCGAGAACTGGACCTGCCCGTTCCTCACGGTCCCCGCGCTTTAAAACCAGCAAAGCCACCAAGCACAGGTGGCTTTCGAAACCTGCGATTCAGTGCGTTTCTAAAATCATGTTTGTAAAAGACGTGGATAGTTCAAAAACAAAACTCTTAATAATGCCACAAAGTCTTATTTTTTTGTTATTCTTATGTTAAGGTTTATATGACAGCCAACGTGGTGTCAACTGTATTCATTCATTTGTTCGCGAAATGTAGGTATATGTGATTACATTTTAGAAAGTAAATATTTTAAATATTGTAGAGCGTGAGGCACTTCAGCCTTTTCAGATATACAAACTGATTTTAAAAGTCGGTCATTCGTGGTTTTATTTTGATTTATCAATGAAGAAAAATTATTTTATATTTGAAGTAGCATAGCTCTGTGGAAATCATCTGCAAACTGCTTATTTTGCATGTATTGATGACATAAGGTATAAAGGTAGTTTATGCAGAGATGAATTTTACTAGAATCTGTGTTTCGCATTTACTGTGTGCAAAACATGTGAAATTTTAAAAGTAGCAGTTTGCCAGGCAGATGGAGAGAGCCGGTGTGGGACAGCATCTGAGGGGACCGGAAACCCACGAGTAAAGGCAGAGCGGGGAGTGGTCACTGACAGAACACCACAGGAAGCCACCAAGCCTCCTAGACCTCTCAGCCCCCACCAATTCGCATGCGAAAGGTAATTTCAGGATTTTTCCCCACGTTCTCTTTGTTGGCGATAAAATTGCATTGTTTTAATAATGATTAAATATGTTCATGGCACGTGAGTCAAAAAAAACTGAAATGTTTTATGATTATTGGACTGTAACACTAAAATACAGCAACTTAGAAATCGTCTGTGGTTCAGAGGGAGTCATTGCTTTTGGGGTTTCCTGTATAGGCCGAAGAAACTAACTTATCAGGTCTGGCTTATAAAAACTAACCGATAATTAGACTCATTTCACGAACATTAGCTATTGAAAGCAGTCGGTATTAATATTGAGTTTTGAAATCTTGAAAAAAGTTACACCTGTGAATTAACGTATATTTATATTGAAATTATAGGAATATGGATTTAGATATTAACTATGCCCAATGTAATAAATATTTCCTTATCTGTTTTTATAACTCCACCTAAGCAGGAATCAGAACAAAGGTCAATTTTCAGGTCATGATTCAGTATAAGTTTAGTTTGGGGAGGGAAAAAGTTTACTGTATTAAAAATACATAGGTCCTTCTGCACATGACTTTGTATGAAAACAAATATTTCAAATTGACCAAGAGGGCCCACCATGCCCTCCACCCGGCTAAACTGTAGATAAGTTGTTTGTTTGGTTTTTTTCTGATTGTAATCCCCCCGACTTGCCTTTTCTAGGCACTTTTACTTTAGACAACTTGTCTAAAGTTGAATAAATTCTCCCTCTTTCCCGGAGATGTAACTGTCCTACACTCCCAGATGTCTTTCTCAAGGACTCGAGATCATCCCTCTGCAAGGTGATAATCGAGATGGGGCCTCCATCTTCCAGTCTCTGTGGGAGAGCAGGTCCCCAACTTTGATAAACCAGTTATCCAACAGATGGCCTAATCACGCGCACCTGCCTCCATCCCTAACCTCCTTCTCCAGGACTTATCCGTTAGCACCCCCCCACCCCCGCCCTTAAAAACTCTCTTACTTTTGCTTCAGGGGAGTTGAGTTCACTCTCTCCCCTACTGCAACGGTCTCGAACGAAATCTTTCTTGCTTGTTTCGCTCTGGGGAAATTGTTCTTTGACAGCCCGTAGAAGAGCCTCCAGAATAGTTCAGTATGAATTCGTTATTCTCGACTGGCCTTCCTCCTGTTTTCTCTCTCAGAATTAAAATATGCCAGTCCATCTCATCGAGAGTGCTCTCTCTAAAACATGAGGAAAAGATGAAATATATGACATAAGGCAACGGCTGGAGTTTATGTGTACAACCTATTCCAAAAATCGTCAAAGAGAACTCAAGATAACTTGTCTTTGTACGTGGTTTTGATCATCACGTGCTACAAATACTGTCTGTTAAAGCCTTACTTTTAACACTAGTATGAGGGGGGAAACTCTAAGAAATGTCGAAATTATGTATTCGTTGTAGAAAAACTTAAATTCGAAATACATACAATACTTCAGCAGTAGAATTTTATTTAATTTTATTTAAGTTAAGAAGCAAAGATACAGATTTATACAGTGTCAGTAACTAAGCATCGAGATAAGATAAAGTGTAAATGACATGGCTGTTGTTTAAAATAGAGATAAAGCTGATGACATCTGAAGAACCAGCCATCCAGCACGCCGTTTGCTGGTGACACCGCAGGGCCACCTGACAGGACAAGTGTAACCGACTAATTCTTTCCC